>NC_084743.1:13738088-13765588 GCF_033978785.1 Entelurus aequoreus
CGGGTGCTGTTGATATAAACGAAGTTGCTTTTGGTCTGGTTTGAAATGACCACTTTTGCTATATATCATTTTTCTTTACTAATGTTTTGGTGATGTGTTTACGGCCGACAATAAAGACTTTTGCTCAGTAAAGTGATCGACAGACTTCATGTCCTCAAAGCGTCTCGACAGACGTTTCAATATTGAACGATGAGGACGAAAACTGTTTCCTCTGTCGTGTCCGTGTCGAAAATTGTCATGCGCTTATTTTTTTATTTGATTTTGTGCGTGGCATAGATTTGCCGTGCGCAGTGGACGCTTGAGCATGCGCCATTGCACAGGCGCGCACCTTAGAGGGACGTTGCTCATAAGTATAAAATTACTTTTTTGAAGTATCATTTCTTACTTCAAGCATGAGAAAAAAATCATTGATGGCCGAGCGCATATCATTATGTCAAGATAATGTGCACTAGCATTTAATAATATTTTTCAACATATTGAGCAAAAGGTCTCTTTTTTTCTACCAAGAAAAGTGCACTTGTTATTAGTGAGAATATACCTATTTTAAGCTAGTTTTTGGGTTCATTGAGGTTAGCTAATTTTACTTGTTTTGGAAAGTCTTGACAAGCCAAATTTTCTTGTTCTATTGGCAGATAATTTTGCTTAGTTGAAATAAAATACCCCTCATTTTTGTATGTTTTTTTCTTGTTTTTTGAACACTGACTTTTTGCAGTGTCTAATCTGTGCTGTTAAACGGGTCACAAAAAATGGTTGATAGTTGATTATATGATCGGAATAAACTAAAATATAGTAACAATTACTTTCATCCCACCTTTTCTGTGAACTGTTTACGACCCCCGTCCCTTAGAAACAGCTGATTCCATGTGGTCAGAGAAAGTCCAAATAAAGGAGGAGGCGTACAATCTTTCGCCAGAGCGTGCTTGAGACTGTAGAAGAGTACAGACCAGACGTTTCTCCTCAAATTGAGCCAAATTGAATTCTGTCTCTGGTTTGACTCTTTGCTTCTTGTCTTGTTTAATAGATGTCATCGATGTTTGAACCTGACAATCACACACAATGGTTGATGGTTGATTATATTACGGAAATAAACTTATTTCATTTCATAGACAAAATAAATTTAAAAAATGCAGTTCTCCTTTAACCTTGTAGGATTCTCAACGAAGCCAACCTCAAGGAGACAGAAGCATTTACTCTTCGCACAAAGAGAATTGTACGTTTTTACGACTGATTGGTGGCCTTTTTTCAAACACTAGAATGGCAACCAGCAGCGAATAAAGAAAAAGCTCTAGCTTCTATTCTATTCCAGCTTGTATTCTTAGCTTATTTAAATAAGGAGGAGAAAACTATAATTTACGGGATATTGATTTTTGAAATAGGTAAAGTAGAAGGAATATAAAATACAAATGTATTTCAGTTTTAGGAGTTACATGGTGGAACAAGACGTGTAGTTCTTTGTTAGGGTTTAAGAAAACCTTGAAAGGTGAAATAATTGAAAATGATCAATATAGCAACAATTACTTTCATCCCACCGTTTCTGTGAACTGTTACGACCCCCGTCCCTTAGAAACAGCTGTTGCCATGTGGTCAGGGAAAGTCCAAATAAAGGAGGAGGCGTACAATCTTTCGCCAGAGCGTGCTTGAGACTGTGCAAAGAGGTACAGACCAGATGTTTCTCCTCAATTGAGCCAAATTGAATTCTGTCTCTTATAATAATAATAATAATAATGGATTAGATTTATATAGCGCTTTTCTAGACACTCAAAGCGCTTCACAGAGAAGTGAGAACCCATCATTCATTTTTACAACTCATTCATTCATCTTCATTCTCCGGTGTGAGCGGCACCGGGGGCAAGGTGAAGTGTCCTCCCAAGGACACAACGGCAGCGATTTTTGGATGGTAAGAGGCGGGGAGCGAACCTGCAACCCTCAGGTTTCTGGCAAGGCCGCTCTACCCACTACGCCATGCCGCCCCATAATGTGCCGCCGTCTTGTTTGACTCTTTGCTTCTTGTCTTGTTTAATAGATGTCATCGATGTTTGAACCTGACAGTCACACACAATGGTCGATGGTTGATTATATGACGGAAATAAACTTATTTCTTTCATAGACAAAATAAATTTAAAAAATGCAGTTCTCCTTTAACCTTGTAGGATTCATAACGAAGCCAACCTCAAGGAGACAGAAGCATTTACTTTTCTCACAAAGAAGGGAAGACTTGAGAATTAACACATTTTTTCCCGACTGATTGGTGGCCCTTTTCCAAATAGAAAAAGCTCTAGCTCAGGGGTGGGCAATTAATTTTTAACGGGGGCCGCATGAGCAACCCGAGCACTGCTGGAGGGCCACATCGACAATATTTCAATTAAATTTTGCTCAACATTATTTTTGATATAGTACCGTAAGATAAATAATAATAATAATAATAATAATAATAATAATAATAATAATAATTAATAATAATAATAATAATTTCATTTAACCTAACTTAACTTATACCCAAAAGGACTGCTTTGGAAATCATTTGTAGCCCCTTTCAGAGATCACATTTAGTTGCCCTTAAACATCCTCATGGTTGCACAATGAAATGTAAGCATAGGATGAAGAGTGCA
This sequence comes from Entelurus aequoreus, assembly GCF_033978785.1. NCBI lineage: Eukaryota > Metazoa > Chordata > Actinopteri > Syngnathiformes > Syngnathidae > Entelurus > Entelurus aequoreus. The sequence goes on from NC_084743.1 coordinate 13,740,698, forward strand.
TTCCTGTAACTTTCTCTAGTAACAGCATTCCATGATTAATATAAATAAATTAACATTACTGAGGAGTCATAGTGTAACTTTGTGTGGTGTTTGAGTTGTCCGACTTTTTGTTGTGGCCATAAACGCACCAGTGGTTTAGTGGGTATGCGTGTTGGTGACAGATGACAAGTTGGTTTTGACTGGTTTGTATGGCAGAGAAATGACTAGTTTTTTGAGATATAAGGTGTTTTTACTCATGTTTTTGGTGTGGTTATGTCCGGATATAAACAGTTTTGCTCAATAAAGTGATCGATATAATTCCTGGCCTCGAAGCATCTCGATAGACGTTACAATAATTGGACGGTGTTCAATTGAACGGTGTTGACGAACACCGTTAGGGCCGCTTGTTGTCACTGTCACTCAGAGTTGCATTGTAAAATTACACAGAATAAATGTGTTTATTTTGTTTAGAATTCAGATGGGATTTGATTTGTGTGCGCGGCATATATTTGCTGCGCGCAGAGGACGCTTGAGCAGTGCGCGATTGCGCAGGCGCGCACCTTAGAGGGACGTTGCTTGGCAGTCCATGTCTTGTTGAAGAGCACGCCATTTGTCATCAACGTTTCTCTTTTTTAGCGTCTCGGGTGTAAACCGTGCATCACCCATAAATAACACTTTTCAAATAAAAGCAGCACAGTTGTACTGCGCGCACGACATAGATGTTTTTCAACTTTATTTTGTAATTTGTGATTGAAGCTGTTCACATTCACTCACAATTCACGCACACGCACACGCATACGTCCACGCGGAAGTAATACAAATCACGCTTTTCAAAACAAAAGCAGCACCGTTGTATTGCACACTCGACAGAGATACTTTTTTAAATTTATTTTGTAATTTATGATTGGCCTCACGCGGGCCGGACAGGGGCGCACAAAGGGCCGGATGTGCCCGCGGGCCGCAGATACCCGGGTCTGCTCTAGCTTCTATTCACGGGGCTTTTAGGAGCATTTTGTGCGTGGGCGTGTTTTCCCCCGTTGGCCTTTTAAAAATGGCAGCGCTGGGCTGTTTGTCAATTGCCGCGGCGACGAGTCCGGCAGGATTTTACGCTCCGCAGAATACGTGAGGTTAACAAAAGGGCCCCGCTGTGACCGAGTCTAACACGCGTTCCACTCGCCAGCAGATTGGCGACGCACGCGACGCTCCGGAAACCGTGCAGGAATCAAGAGCCGCTAGCTTCTGCCCGTCACTCTGTCCAGATAAGGTGCAGTTTGACAACAAGAGATATCGACAGCGGCCGGCCTGCAGGCTTTTTATAGAAGACAAGCACACCATCATTATGACCTATCGCCTGTTCGCCTGCCTCACCGCCTCCCCGTGCACGGAGGGACCGGGCGGAAGGGCGTGCGCTGAGGAAAGGAAATACTAATGGCTGTCATAAACATAATCAAATGAAGGCAGCTGCATAACTGCAACGACGACGGGGAAACGGGGCGGATGAACGCCATGTTGCAGTCATGTCAAACAGGCCCTGGCCCTAACCAATCTGGTGCCCTAGGCAAGATTTTAGGTGGCGCCCCCCCCCCCCACATCGGCAGTGAAGTGTATATACTCACAAGAAACCGAATAGCTTTGTCTTTGACCTTTTTTTTACTTAAAGAAAGCAAATTAACATATTATATGAGAATGTTATGTTATGATTATCTTTAACCGAATCACAGCAGTGCTCAAATTAAAAAACAGCATTCCCTCTCATGTGATATTGCTTAATTAACATTATTGATGTGCATTTTAACAACCAGGCTTACAACTATACATAATATATAAAGGGGTGGAAAAGTGACTATTACCTGCAGGGCAAACATTAGCTAACCAGAAGGCAATAACAATGTAAACAAAAAACACCTGCTTAAAAGATCGGAGACAAATGTCCCTGAGGAATGTAAGGTGGGAGTACTGTAATTACCTAACGTTACATTATTATTTTCCATAACAATTTAGCCCCCTCCACAATATTAACCCGACGTTAAAACAGAACTAGCTATTTATTGATTAGCAATTGCCGAATCATGTAGCATTAGCTTAATGCTAAAAAGCCAGGCTACTATCACATTCTGTAACAGACCAATAATTTCATGTAGGCTAACGTTACCTACCTGCTACCTCTGTCTTTTTCTCGTTTCTCCTCCTCTTCTTTTCTATTTTTTCTTCCCTGGCCACCTGACAGTTTTGGCCAATTTGACATCTTCTGTTGATTTTTTGACGTGGTGACGTCCAAAAAGAGTCATGATACGGGAAGGGAGGGGGCGCACCGTATTTGTAACAAATAATACCGTATTTGTAACAAATAATATTTTTATTAAATACGCTTTACTTTGCATTTTAATTAACGTGGGATTATTTTTTGTATTTAGAAATAATAGTACCAACTTTGATTTATTTATTTTTTTCTCCAACATTTGTGGCACTGGCGTGGCGCCCTCTGATGGACGGCGCCCTTAGCATTTGCCTATACGGCCAATGCCACGGGCCGGCCCTGATGTCAAACATTAAACATTTTAGGGTGGGGGAGGACAGATTCGGTGATTTAAAATAAAAACAAAAAAACGACGAAAAGAGAACAACTCAAATCCTAGTGTTCATCTGCAAAAACACACACTACATTTGTCAGAATTATTCTATCTAAATGATCACAATACTTTGTGCTGAAATGAGTTCCTAGCAAGAAGACAAAAGCCGTCTTTGAAACCTACCAAGAAGAAGGCTCGTAAAACTCCACTGTGTAAGGGGGAAAGCCACACGAATGTGTTCCTGTTTTCTCTCATTGTACAGTAAATGTTTTATTACGTTCGTATATGTTGTTTAGCACTTAGCAATACTGCTACATGATGCTTAGTGTTTCACTAAAGCTGCATCTGTTTAGCACACAGCTTCTAAAACTTGTTGATCATCCTCATTATACTCAGGCTCAAAAATATATGTTTCTGGATCATTTTGAGTCCCTAAGTAGTCTTTGTTGTCTCTCATGAAGTCTGCCATGATTAGTAGTGCTGTTGTTGTTGAAGGGATCGGTAGGTTGTGAGTTCAAACCCCGGCCGAGTCATACCAAAGACTATAAAAATGGGACCCGTTACCTCCCTGCTTGGCACTCAGCATCAAGGGTTGGAATTGGGGGTTAAATCACCAAAAAATGATTCCTGGGCGCGGCCACCGCTGCTGCCCACTGCTCCCCTCACCTCCCAGGGGGTGATCAAGGGTGATGGGTCAAATACAGAGAATAATTTCGCCCCACCTAGTGTGTGTGTGACAATCATCGGTACTTTAACTTCATCATCCTCCTTATGTTCAGGCTCAAAAATATAAGGTTCTGGATCATCATTTGTCCCAAAGTAGTCTTTTTTGTCTATCATCAAGTCTGCCATGATTAGTAGTGTTGTTGTTGTTGAAGGGAAAAACGGATTAGGCGAGAAAGGCACACAAAGGCGCTCGTTTTATGTTTTTCCTCAGGACTAAGATTAATTCTTCATCAAAATGGGAAAATATAAACATCCCATCAGCTGGCATCCCAGTGAGAGCAGACATTGTACAGTAAATGTTTTATTATGTTCGTATATGTTGTTTAGCACTTAGCAATACTGCTACATGATGCTTAGTGTTTCACTAAAGCTGCATCTGTTTAGCACACAGCTTCTAAAACTTGTTGATCATCCTCATTATGTTCAGGCTCAAAAATACATGTTTCTGGATCATTATTTGTCCCAAAGTAGTCTTTGTTGTCTCTCATGAAGTCTGCCATGATTAGTAGTGTTGTTGTTGTTGAAGGGACGGCGAGAAAGACACACAAAGGCGCTCGTTTTGCGTTTTTCCTCAGAACTAAGATTAATTCTTCATCAAATGGGAAAATATAAACATCCCATCAGCTGGCATCCCAGTGAGAGCAGACATTGTACAGTAAATGTTTTATTATGTTCGTATATGTTGTTTAGCACTTAGCAATACTGCTACATGATGCTTAGTGTTTCACTAAAGCTGCATCTCTTCAGCACATAGCTTCTAAAACTTGTTGATCATCCTCCTTATATTCAGGCTCAAAAATATATGTTTCTGGATCATTATATGTCCCAAAGTAGTCTTTGTTGTCTCTCATAAAGCCTGCCATGATTAGTAATGTTGTTTTTGTTGGAGGGAAGGCGAGAAAGACACACAAAGGCGCTCGTTTTGTGTTTTTCCTCAGGACTAAGATTAATTCTTCATCTAAATGGGAAAATATTAACATCCCATCAGCTGGCATCCCAGTGAGAGCAGACATTGTATCAGTAAATGTTTTATTATGTTCGTATATGTTGTTTAGCACTTAGCAATACTGCTGCATGATGCTTAATGTTTCACTAAAGCTGCATCTGTTTAGCACACAACCTTCCATCCTCATTATATTCAGGCTCAAAAATATATGTTTCTGGATCATTATGTGTCCCAAAGTAGTCTTTGTTGTCTCTCATGAAGCCTGCCATGATTAGTAATGTTGTTGTTAATGAAAGGTACATATTCTATTTTTAGCCCGTCCCTAATATTTCTTCATTGCAAACAATATCCATCTTCTGTTAATTTGGAGTCCTCGGCTCCACTTGGAGAAAACCGTGCTTGATTTGTCTCCCAATCCATCCTCGCCTTTTCCGCCGGAGCATTCTTCCTCTTTGGCTTCTACCGCGTCTTTGATCAGGACCTTTTGAAATTTAAACTTTCCGCCTGACAAGCGGTGAGTCACACCGCGGGGGGGAGATGAATGGGCCCGATACGGCACCGCTGCCATCTCTCATCCCGTCCTCATCCTCTTCTCATCTTCTTGCAGGCACCTCTGCGTTTTTACCCCCGCATACGTACAAACACACACCTCCACAAACACCTGCTCGCACGTGCATCCTCCTCAAGGCCGTACGCCTCTTTCAAACACTCTCTCTCTCTCTCTCTCTCTCTCTCTCTTAATATCGCTCCCGGTACTTATATGTTTGCTGGCTGCACTTAGGCATGAGCGCGTCACGGTTTGCACGCCTTCCTGGCTGTAAACATGCAGATGCCTCACCGCGCTCGTGACGAGGCTGCAGGCAGGGATTAGGAGTGTGACGCGCCCGCCTCGGAAACAACACATGTTGAAAATAACCACGCAAAAAAACATTCCTATGTGGATGGAAAGAAGCAATGATGAAAAGAATACAACAAGGTGGGATGGTTAACGTGGCCTTGATTAGATTTTTGTTTATGGCCTCAATTTGCAGGCTAGCGTATTTTTCCGGACCATAGGGCGCACCGGACTATAAGGCGCACTGCCGATGAATGGTCTATTTTCATATATAAGGCTGTTAGAATAATGATGTATATATTATCACACTAACTTTATGCTTAAAGGCCTACTGAAATGAATTGTTTTTATTCAAACGGGGATAGCAGATCCATTCTATGTGTCATACTTGATCATTTCGCGATATTGCCATATTTTTGCTGAAAGGATTTAGTAGAGAACAACGACGATAAAGTTTTGGCCGCTGATAAAAAAAGCCTTGCCTGTACCGGAAGTAGCGTGACGTCGCAGGTTGAAAGGCTCCTCGCATTTCCCCGTTGTTTACACCAGCAGCGAGAGCGATTCGGACCGAGAAAGCGACGATTACCCCGTTAATTTGAGCCAGGATGAAAGATTTGTGGATGAGGAACGTGAGAGTGAAGGACTAGAGTGCAGTGCAGGACGTATCTTTTTTCGCTCTGACCGTAACTTAGGTACAAGCTGACTCATTGGATTCCACACTTTCTCCTTTTTCTATTGTGGATCACGGATTTGTATTTTAAACCACCTGGGATACTATATCCTCTTGAAAATGAGAGTCGAGAACGCGAAATGGACATTCACAGTGACTTTTATCTCCACGACAATACATCGGTGAAGCTCTTTAGCTACGGAGCTAACGTGATTGCATCGTGCTTAAATGCAGATAGAAACAAAAGAAATAAACCCCTGACTGGAAGGATAGACAGAAAATCAACAATACTATTAAACCGTGGACATGTACAGTAAATACACGGTTAATGCTTTCCAGCTTGGCGAAGCTTAAAAATGCTGTTGCTAACGACGCCATTGAAGCTAACTTAGTATAACGGGACCTCACAGAGCTATGATAAAAAACATTAGCGCTCCACCTACGCCAGCCAGCCCTCATCTGCTCATCAACACCCGTGCTCACCTGCGTTCCAGCGATCGACGGAAGGACGAAGGACTTCACCACGATCATCCGTGCGGTCGGTGGCTAGCGTCGGCTAGCGCGTCTGCTATCCGAGTCAAAGTCTTCCTGGTTGTGTTGCTGTAGTCCGCCGCTAATACACCGATCCCACCTACAACTTTCTTCTTTGCAGCCTCCATTGTTCATTAAACAAATTGCAAAAGATTCACCAACACAGATGTCCAGAATACTGTGGAATTATGAGATGAAAACAGAGCTATTTTGTATTGGATTCAATGGGGTACTGATACTTCTGTTTCACTGGCTACGTCACGCGCATACGTTATCATCCAAAGGCGTTTTCAACCAGAAGTTTAGCGGGAAATTTAAAATTGCACTTTATAAGTTAACCCGGCCGTATTGGCATGTGTTGCAATGTTAAGATTTCATCATAACTATCAGGCTGCGTGGTCGGTAGTAGTGGGTTTCAGTAGGCCTTTAAGGGCCATTGCTATAAATTACGCAAATCCCATAGGGGTGATGAATGGATGGTCAGCGCCTGTGAGCTGCGGCCTACCATCATGACCTCGCACTCCCTTCCCTCTGTTGCTAGATATCTCGAGATGTACGTTATAATATGTATATGTGCTTTGCTATGGAGGTTTTTTCCCACTCCAGACTGGGCCCCCTTAGGAGCCCAGTCTAGATTGTATTTTTTGTACTCATATGTCCCCAGCGTTTACCTTTTTCCCATCTATTACGGGGCGCCTTGTGGTGACCCATCAGCGTTCCTGTTCTGTAACCCGGTACAGTTTGTTTGTCTAATCTTGAACGGGTTTGTGCTGAAAACAAAGTTTCGTTGTACTTGTTGCAATGACAATAAAGACCTACCTACCTACCTTATTGTCAATTGTGCTGAAGTGGTATTTTTGTATCTGTGCAAAGATGGCCAACCGACTTTATCAGTGTTGTGTCCAGACTCTGCCTGCTGGCGGCCAAGACCGAACACCGCCGTGACGCAGACAGAGCCGAGACAAGGCCGAACACCGCCGTGACGCAGACAGAGCACAGACAAGGCGATATGACCTGCGTCAACTAAGGTAATGGTTCCCATTTGTATAGTCTTTGGTATGAACTCACGACCTACCGATCTCAGGGTGGACACTCCAACCACAAGGTCACTGAGCAGACTATGGAACACTGTAGATAGATATTCTAGAACAACAGCTTCTGCGCTCATTGCTGCAATGACAACTTATTTGTAGCTGTAAAGTGTGAAATAAACCTTCCAACGATCAAGTTAAGCGTGTCATTCTCCGACATCATGAGACGATCGCGTGCAGGGGAAACCACTGTTCAGCAGAAGAAAAATCCAGAAATAGGACTAAAGCAGAGAAGAGAGAGAGAGAGAGAAGAAAGGACTTGAAGTATGACATCTAGAAATATGTCAAAGCATTCTAAAGGAGAGGATAATTAGCAACATGAAAGTAACGCAGAATGACATCACCTCAGTAATCGTGATGGATATCAGCCAAGAAGGCAACAGTGAATCCACGGAGAGCTCATTAGCATGCAGATGGCTCTGCTCCTGATTTTTGGTTTGTGTTCCTTGCAGATGCTTACACCCGTCAAGCCGCAGTGTCAGTCAACATTGACTTCTTCATTTTTTATTTTTTTTTTACCTCTGAAGCCAAATCCAATACATATTTTAAAAAGAAAATATTAGGGATGTCCGATAATGGCTTTTTTGCCGATATCCGATATTCCGATATTGTCCAACTCTTAATTACCGATTCCGATATCAAGCGATACCGATATATACAATCGTGGAATTAACACATTATTATGCCTAATTTTGTTGTGATGCCCCGCTGGATGCATTAAACAATGTAACAAGGTTTTCCAAAATAAATCAACTCAAGTTATGGAAGAAAGTGCCAACATGGGGGGGGGGCGGGGTTTTAGGGGTCCCGGAAGAGTTAGTGCTGCAAGGGGTTCTGGGTATTTGTTCTGTATGTGTTTATGTTGTGTTACGGTGCGGATGTTCTCCCGAAATGCATTTGTCATTCTTGTTTGGTGTGGGTTCACAGTGTGGCGCATATTTGCAACAGTGTTAAAGTTGTTTATACGGTCACCCTCAGTGTGACCTGTATGGCTGTTGACCAAGTATGCAATGCATTCACTTGTGTGTGTGTGAAAAGCCGTAGATATTATGTGATTGGGCCGGCACGCAAAGGCAGTGCCTTTAAGGTTTATTGGCGCTCTGTACTTCTCCCTACGTCCGTGTACACAGCGGCCTTTTAAAAAGTCATAAATGGTACTTTTTGAAACAGATACCGATAATTTCCGATATTACATTTTAAAGCAATTATCGGCCGATAATATCGGCAGCCCAATATTATCGACAGCCCGATATTATCGGACATCGTCCACATTGTCCACAACATGTGGACAATGCTGAAGAAACAAGTCCATGTCAGAAAAACCAACACATTTAGCTGAACTGCACCAATTTTGTCAAGAGGAGTGGTCAAAAATTCAACCAGAAGCTTGTGGATGGCTACCATTATTTTAGATCCTGATTTACATTTCGACGGTCACATCGAATCAGTAACAAAATCGGCCTACTATCACCTCAAAAATGTAACAAGACTTAGAGGGCTCATGTCAGCTCAAGACTTGGAAAAACTTGTACATGGCTTTATTACCAGTAGGCTAGACTATTGTAATGTCTCCTTGCAGGTCTTCCCAGAAAAACTGTCAGGCAGCTGCAGCCTGTTCAGAACGCTGCTGCTAGAGTTCTAACAAAGACCAAAAACTGTGCGCACATTACACCAATTCTTAAATCCTTACATTGGCTCCCTGCACATCACAGAATTGACTTCAAAATCCTCCTGCTCACATATAAATCACTACATGGTCTAGGGCCAGGGCCGGCCCGTGGCATAGGCCGTATAGGCAAATGCTAAGGGCGCCGTCCATCAGGGGGCGCCACGCCAGTGCCACAAATGTTGGAGAAAAAAAAAAAGAAAAAAAAAGTTGGTACTATTATTTCTAAATACAAAAAATAAACCCCCCGCACGGTGCGCCCCCTCCCTTCCCGTATCATGACTCTTTTTGGACGTCACCACATCAAAAGTCAAAACGGCCAAAACTGTCAGGTGCCCGGGGAAGAAAAAAGAGAAAAGAAGAGGAGGAGAAACGAGAAAAAGACAGAGGTAGCAGGTAGGTAACATTAGCCTACATGAAATTATTTGTCTGTTGCAGAATGTGATAGTAACCTGGCTTTTTAGCATTAAGCTAATTTTACATGATTCGGCAATTGCTAATCAATAAATAGCTAGTTCTGTTTTAACGTCGGGTTAATATTGTGGAGGGGGCTAAATTGTTATGGAAAATAATAATGTAACGTTAGGTAATTACAGTACTCTGTCAAGCCAAATTTGTTCCCCCTACAACCCCACCCCCATTTACTTCCGTGGTCATGTTTCCTCTTACGTCATTGACATCGATCGATAGCACTTCGGTTTTGATTGCCCGTCGCTGGAAGGATACTTCGTCTTTGACAGCTGCTAGAATCTGAAGAAATCGATTATTGTTTTTTTTTTGTACAGGCGCGAAACAGGACAGTCGCGTGCCGGTTAAGGACCCCCAGCAACTTTTTGATTTTATTGGACGCAAATAGGGGGGGGGGGAGGTTTTTGTAGGGGGAAGAAATTTGGCGTGACATCAGGGACATTTGTATTAGATCTTTTAAGCAGGTGTTTTTTGTTTACATTTTTATTGCTTTCTGGTTAGCTAATGTTTGCCCTGCAGGTAATAGTCACTTTTCCACCCCTTTATATATTAGGTATAGTTGTAAGCATAGTTGTTAAAGTGCACATCATTAATGTTAATTAGGCAATATCACATGAGAGGGAATGCTGTTTTTTAATTTGAGCACTGCTGTGATTCGGTTAAAGATAATCATAACATAACATTCTCATATAATATGTTAATTTGCTTTCTTTAAGTAAAAAAAAAGGTCAAAGACAAAGCTATTCGGTTTCTTGTGTGTATATACACTTCACTGCCGATGTGGGAGGGGCGCCACCTAAAATCTTGCCTAGGGCGCCAGATTGGTTAGGGCCAGGCCTGTCTAGGGCCGAAGTATATCACTGATATGCTCCCACTATATAAGCCCTCTAATCACTAAGAACTTCTGAGACCAATCTGTTAGCAGTTCCCAGAGTAAACTCAAATCAAGGGAGAGCTTCGTTCAGTCACTATGCAACAAATAGCTGGAATAAACTTCCTGAAGATGTCAGACTTTCCCCAACTCTGACCACTTTTAAAACTAGACTGAAAACTTGCATGTTCACCTTAGCTTTCAGCTAAATCTTTTAATCAAATAAAGTTGCCTTGCCTTACCAAAAGCGCCTTATTGCAGTGAAACTTGGCAAGGGACATGTAAGCAAATAGTAACATTGCTGTATGTATACTTTTGACCCTCACATTTGCTCACATTTTCAGTAGACCCGAAGTTCCGGAAGGGTTTATTTTTACTTTGAACCTCACCCTTGAACAGAAACCATTTAACGAGTTGCTAGCCTTCAGTACTGTTTGTTTGTTTGTTTGTGTACCAGATCACACCCTTGTTTTCAATGTCTCTTTATTTACAAAAAGTCCATTACCTGGAGTAGAAAAAGGTGTTTTGTCAAAGACGAGACCCTCGATATTTTGTAGACACACAATCTGATCAATTCCAATGTATTCATTTGACAAGATGAATTTCCATTTAGAGTGGATTGACACACACTTTGAGCATAGTTCCTCCGCGTGCATCCACACTTCTACTTTCCTCTCCCGTGGCTTCGCTTCATTTCACATGTTGCAGAAGCCCCGTCGTGTCTTCTTATCCCTCTCTAGAGTTCTGCTTCTCCTGAGAGGCGCGTTAAATAGCCCAGAAGGAGGAACTTGGCGGCCATCGCCATGTGTTCTCATTTCCGCACCCTCTGGTCCGGGGAAAGTCAGTGGTGGGAAATAGATCTGGTATTAAGTCTCAGAAGTCAGGTGTTTAGTAGGCCCCTGGCAGCATGACTTAGTCTGGTGTTTGACAACATCATACCGAGAAAACATGCATGTGTCTGTGATCAGATGAATATAACTGGTTTTTCATTTAGATTTTTTGAATTCATGCATACAATTCCTGCATATGTCTATGCTATGTCTAGCATTACAAGATTACAGTTGCTACAAAATGTGGCTGCTAGACTTTTGACAAGAACAAGAAAGTTTGATCATATTACGCCTATACTGTATATACTTTTATATACATATATATATATATATATACCTATACTGTATATACCTTTATATACATATATATATATACCTATACTGTATATACCTTTATATACATATATATATATATATATATATATATATATATATATATATATATATATATATATATATATATATATATATATATATATATATATATATATATATATATATATATATATATATATATATATATACCTATACTGTATATACCTTTATATACATATATACCTAATATATCACAATATTATGTTGGATCCACTATGGACTAGACTCTCACTATTATGTTAGATCCACTATGGACTGGACTCTCACTATTATGTTAGATCCACTATGGACTGGACTCTCACACTATTATGTTAGATCCACTATGGACTGGACTCTCACACTATTATGTTAGATCCACTATAGACTGGACTCACTATTATGCTAGATCCACTATGGACTGGACTCTCACTATTCTGTTAGATCCACTATGGACTGGACTCTCACAATATTATGTTGGATCCACTATGGACTGGACTCTCACACTATTATGTTAGATCCACTATGGACTGGACTCTCACACTATTATGTTAGATCCACTATGGACTGGACTCTCACAATATTATGTTGGATCCACTATGGACTGGACTCTCACACTATTATGTTAGATCCACTATGGACTGGACTCTCACACTATTATGTTAGATCCAGTATAGACTGGACTCTCACTATTATGTTAGATCCACTATGGACTGGACTCTCACAATATTATGTTGGATCCACTATGGACTGGACTCTCACACTATTATGTTAGATCCACTATGGACTGGACTCTCACACTATTATGTTAGATCCACTATGGACTAGACTCTCACTATTATGTTAGATCCACTATGGACTAGACTCTCACTATTATGTTAGATCCACTGTGGACTGGACTCTCACTATTATGTTAGATCCACTATGGACTGGACTCTCACACTATTATGTTAGATCCACTATGGACTGGACTCTCACACTATTATGTTAGATCCACTATAGACTGGACTCTCACTATTATCTGCGGTCCCCTCCAAGGTTTCTCACTGTCATCCCACAGGGTTGAGTTTTTCCTTTCCCTGATGTGGGATCTGAGCCGAGGATGTCATTGTGGCTTGTGCAGCCCTTTGAGGCACTCATGATTTAGGGCTATAAAAGTAAACATTGATTGATTGATGATTGATGATTGATAAGGCTCTTCAGTAAATGAGGAAGCAATCAGGGAGAAATGTACTCCATCCCCTGACTGGAGTATTATTGTGTGCTCTACTTGTGTGCATCTTTTTCTTTGCAGTGTTCAACAGTTTGATAGAAGCTGGAACAAATGATCATTTGAGACGGTTTGTTTTGCACTTTGGTTTAGAGTCTTCTTCCTGATGGGAGAAGTCCGTATTCTGAGGACAATGGGGGAGTGAAGTCTGTTGTTTGTGTCAGAACTGATTGGTTATACCAATGATCAATGGCACCTCAAGGCCCCGGGGGCCAGATCTGGCACACCACTTCATTTTACATGGCCCACGAACGCCTGGAAAATAATATGCGTCAATAAACTACCTTAGGGTTAGGGTTGGGGTTGGGGTTAGGGTTAGGGTTAGGGTTAGGGTTAGGGTTAGGGTTAGGGTTAGGGTTAGGGTTAGGGTTAGGGTTAGGGTTAGAGTTAGGGTTGGGGTTGGGGTTGGGGTTGGGGTTGGGGTTGGGGTTAGGGTTAGGGTTACTAATAAGCAATAATTCTGAGGTTATTGAGGGAAGACTCTTAGTTAATGGCTTACTGGTTGTATAATAAGGTTATGCAGAAGAAGGTTAGGGTTAGGGTTAGGGTTAGGGTTAGGGTAAAGGTAAAGGCAAGGGTTAGGGTTAGGGTTAGGGTTAGGGTTAGGGTTAGGGTTAGGGTTGGGGTTGGGGCTGGGGTTGGGGTTGGGGTTGGGGTTGGGGTTAGGGTTAGAATTAGGGTTAGGGTTAGGCATAAAGAAAAAAGTGTTGGTTAGGGTTATGGCTAGGGTTGGGGTTGAGGTTAGGGTTAGGGATGTGGTTGGGGTTGGGGTTGGGGTTAGGGTTGGGGTTGGGGTTGGGGTTTGGGTTAGGGTTTGGGTTAGGGTTAGGGTTACTAATAAGCAATAATTCTGAGGTTATTGAGGGAAGACTCTTAGTCAATGGCTTACTGGTTGTATAATAAGGCTATGCAGAAGAAGGTTAGGGTTAGTGTTAGGGTTAGGGTTAGGGTAAAGGTAAGGGTTAGGGTTAGGGTTAGGGTTAGGGTTGGGGTTGGGGTTGGGGTTAGGTTTAGGATTAGAGTTAGGGTTAGAATTAGGGTTAGGGTTAGGCATAAAGAAAAAAGTGTTGGTTAGGGCTAGGGCTAGGGTTGGGGTTGAGGTTAGGGTTAGGGTTAGGTTTGGGGTTAGGTTTAGGGTTTGGGTTAGGGTTTGGGTTACTAATAAGCAATAATTCTGAGGTTATTGAGGGAAGACTCTTAGTCAATGGCTTACTGGTTGTATAATAAGGCTATGCAGAAGAAGGTTAGGGTTAGGGTTAGGGTTAGGGTAAAGGTAAGGGTTAGGGTTAGGGTTAGGGTTAGGGTTAGGGTTGGGGTTGGGGTTGGGGTTAGGATTACATTTAGGGTTAGAATTAGGGTTAGGGTTAGGCATAAAGAAAAAAGTGTTGGTTAGGGTTAGGGCTAGGGTTGGGGTTGAGGTTAGGGTTAGGGTTAGGTTTGGGGTTAGGTTTAAGGTTTGGGTTAGGGTTTGGATTAGGGTTTGGGTTAGGGTTTGGGCTAGGGTTTGGGTTAGGGTTTGGGTTAGGGTTTGTGTTCCTAATAAGCAATAATTCTGAGGTTATTGAGGGAAGACTCTTAGTCAATGGCTTACTGGTTGTATAATAAGGCTATGCAGAAGAAGGTTAGGGTTAGGGTTAGGGTTAGGGTTAGGGTTAGGGTTAGGGTAAAGGTAAAGGTAAGGGTAAGGGTTAGGGTTAGGGTTAGGGTTAGGGTTAGGTTTAGGTTTAGGTTTAGGTTTAGGGTTAGGGTTAGGGTTAGGGTTTGGGTTACTAATAAGCAATAATTCTGAGGTTATTGAGGGAAAACTCTTAGTCAATGGCTTACTGGTTGTATAATAAGGCTATGCAGAAGAAGGTTAGGGTTAGGGTTAGGGTTAGGGTTAGGGTTAGGGTTAGGGTAAAGGTAAGGGTTAGGGTTAGGGTTAGGGTTGGGGTTGGGGTTAGGGTTAGGATTAGAGTTAGGGTTAGAATTAGGGTTAGGGTTAGGCATAAAGAAAAAAGTGTTGGTTAGGGTTAGGGCTAGGGTTGGGGTTGAGGTTAGGGTTAGGGTTAGGTTTGGGGTTAGGTTTAGGGTTTGGGTTAGGGTTTGGATCAGGGTTTGGGTTAGAGTTTGGGTTAGGGTTTGGGTTAGGGTTTGGGTTAGGGTTTGGGTTAGGGTTTGGGTTACTAATAAGCAATAATTCTGAGGTTATTGAGGGAAGACTCTTAGTCAATGGCTTACTGGTTGTATAATAAGGCTATGCAGAAGAAGGTTAGGGTTAGGGTTAGGGTTAGGGTTAGGGTTAGGGTAAAGGTAAGGGTAAGGGTAAGGGTAAGGGTTAGGGTTAGGGTTAGGGTTATGGTTAGGGTTAGGGCCATAGGGTTGTATTTTTCCTCTAAAATTGTCTTTCTGAAAGTTATAAGAAGCAAAGTAAAAAAAATAATGAATTTATTTAAACAAGTGAAGACCAAGTCTTTCAAATATTTTCTTGGATTTTCAAATTCTATTTGAGTTTTGTCTCTCTTAGAATTAAAAATGTCGGGCAAAGCGAGACCAGCTTGCTAGTAAATAAATACAATTTAAAAAATAGAGGCAGCTCACTGGTAAGTGCTGCTATTTGAGCTATTTTTAGAACAGGCCACCGGGCTACTCATCTGGTCCTTACGGGCTACCTGGTGCCCGCGGGCACCGCGTTGGTTACCCCTGATCTATACCTTTGGCAGTTTTGAGCCAGTCATTTCCAGGAGTTAACTAAAACTCTGAGACACTTACTTAATGTGTTACCTTCATTATAACACTTACATAAGGCTTTTAACTTCCAGCGGCTCCAGACAGATTAGTCTTTTGTATTTTTGGTCCAATATGGCTCTTTCAACATTTTGGGTTGCCGACCCCTGGTCTAACTATTGAAGACTCTCACACCCGCCAAAGGGAAGTGAAAAACCGCAGTCTATGGTTAAATGTACTCCGGCTCCCAGCAGTCCGCCTGAGATCACTAAGAGACTGTGACCTGATCGAGTTAAAATGACAACCCGGTTTTACTCGGAAACAATCCCATTAATCAAGCCCAAAGTGTCAGCGAAGATACTTTGGAGGAACTTGCAAAGTGGTGTAATTAGAAGGCCAAAGGCCACATGAATGGGACGTGATTGCACCGACGCAGACTTTATAATCAGCGGCGCCCTTTGCTATTCCGCAGAAAGCCAGAGATGTTTAAGTGTTTGTTTACATTTCAGTTTTAAAAATTGGCTGGATTTGTTTTCAAATACGCCAATGATATGTTTTCATTCATTAATAATCTCTCACCCGGCGTCTTACCATATCTATCAGTAGGGGTGGGGACCCAAACTTGGTTGCACAACCACCTGCAACAAGCGCTTAAAGGCCTACTGAAAGCCACTACTACCGACCACGCAGTCTGATAGTTTATATATCAATGATGAAATCTTAACATTGCAACACATGCCAATACGGCCGGGTTAACTTATAAAGTGACATTTAAAATTTCCCGGGAAATATCCGGCTGAAACGTTGCGGTATGACGACGTATGCGGGTGACGTAGTCAGTTTAACGGAAGTTATGGTACCCCGTAGAATCCTATACAAAAAGCTCTGTTTTCATTTCATAATTCCACAGTATTCTGGACATCTTTTGCAATTTGTTTAATGAACAATGAAGGCTGCAAAGAAGACAGTTGTAGGTGGGATCGGTGTATTAGCAGCGGACTACAGAAACACAACCAGGAGGACTTTGTTGGAGAGCAGACGCGCTAGCCGGCGACCTCACCTTGACTTCCTACGTCTCCGGGCCGCCAAACGCATCGGGTGAAGTCCTTCGTCCTTCCGCCGATCGCTGGAACGCAGGTGAGCACGGGTGTTGATGAGCAGATGAGGGCTGGCTGGCGTAGGTGGAGAGCTAATGTTTTTAGCATAGCTCTGTGCAGTCCGGTTGCTAAGTTAGCTTCAATGGCGTCGTTAGCACAGCATTGTTAACCTTCGCCAGCCTGGAAAGCATTAACCGTGTATTTACATGTCCACGGTTTAATAGTATTGTTGATTTTCTATCTATCCTTCCAGTCAGGGGTTTATTCTTTTTGTTTCTATATGCAGTTAAAGCACGATGCTATCACGTTAGCTCGTAGCTAAAGCGTTTCGCCGATGTATTGTCGTGGAGATAAAAGGCACTGGATGTCCATTTCGCGTTCTCGACTCTCATTTTCAAGAGGATATAGTATCCCAGGTGGTTTAAAATACAAATCTGTGATCCACAATAGAAAAAGGAGAGAGTACATAGTTCTGTGAGGTCCGGTTGCTAAGTTGCTAAATTAGCCTTAGCGTCGCTAGCAACAGCATTGTTAAGCCTTACCAGGCTGAGAATTTTTAACCGTGTAGTTACATGTCCATGGTTTAATAGTATTGTTGATCTTCTGTCTATCCATCCAGTCAGGGGTTTATTTATTTTGTTTTTATCTTCATTATATTACAAGTTATTATGACTACATTACATATATACTTACATCATGTATATATTACATGTTATTATTAATGTTGCTACATGACATATATACTTACATCATGTATATATTACATGTTATTATGAATGTTACTACATGACATGTATACTTACATCATGTATATATTACATGTTATTATGAATGTTACTACATGACATATATACTTACATCATGTATATATTACATGTTATTATGAATGTTACTACATGACATATATACTTACATCATGTATATATTACATGTTATTATGAATGTTACTACATGACATATATACTTACATCATGTATATATTACATGTTATTATGAATGTTACTACATGACATATATACTTACATCATGTATATATTACATGTTATTATGACTACATTACATATATACTTACATCATGTATATATTACATGTTATTATGACTACATTACATATATACTTACATCATGTATATTTTACATGTTATTATGAATGTTACTACATGACATATATACTTACATCATGTATATATTACATGTTATTATGAATGTTACTACATGACATATATACTTACATCATGTATATATTACATGTTATTATGAATGTTACTACATGACATATATACTTACATCATGTATATATTACATGTTATTATGAATGTTACTACATGACATATATACTTACATCATGCATATATTATATGTTATTATGAACGTCACTACATTAAGTATGTACTTACAGTGTGTAAATAAAACATTAATAGAGGTTTTTGGATGTTTTACGGAACGCTTTATAGGCATTGTTAGCTGACTTGTACTAGTGTTTATTTACGATTTAGAATGCATCAAAAAGAAAAAAACATGTGTGTTCTCGTCTTACATGAGGATTGTTATGATGGAGAAAATGTTAAAAAAAAAATTAAAAAAAAATGTAAAAAGTGCGGTTCAACTTTAACTTGCATCCCACATATTTCCTTAAAAAAAAACTTTGTTTTGTACAAATTTTGACAAATAAAATTCCGATTATTATTATTATGTTGCCAAAATGTTTAAGCTTTCTTATAAAATTGTGACTTTTATCAAGTGAAATGACGACTCTTTTCATACAATTGCCAAAATGTTAAGCTTTTTCTTGTAAAACTGCGACTGTTATTGAGTAAAATTCCAACTTTGATCATAATATTGAACACATGTTCAGTTTTTCTTGTAAAATTTTGACCTGCGTTGAGTACAGGCCTGGCCCTAACCAATCTGGCGCCCTAGGCAAGATTTTAGGTGGCGCCCCCCCACATCGGCAGTGAAGTGTATATACTCACAAGAAACCGAATAGCTTTGTCTTTGACCTTTTTTTTTACTTAAAGAAAGCAAATTAACAATCAGAATAGTTAACAAGATTAAAAAAATATGAATAAATAAATGAATACAAAAAATAAAAAATGAATATATAAAATACAATATTTTTTACATACATAAACACAAAATAAAACGTGTCAACAAGTAGCATAAAATAAATAAAAAATACAATATAAATAAGGCACTGCACAAAACAAGATATCAAACCAGTATGACTTTAACAACTATATTACAAAAAAAGGGGATCCTACAGAGTTCTCTATTTGTGCTTTTTAATATTGCATTAACTAGAATGACTTACAAATTACTGTACACCAAGGAGTACTGTAATTACCTAACGTTACATTATTATTTTCCATAACAATTTAGCCCCCTCCACAATATTAACCCGACATTAAAACAGAACTAGCTATTTATTGATTAGCAATTGCCGAATCATGTAACATTAGCTTAAAGCCAGTTTACTATCACATTCTGTAACAGACAAATAATTTCATGTAGGCTAATGTTACCTACCTGCTACCTCTGTCTTTTTCTCGTTTCTCCTCCTCTTTTCTATTTTTCTTCCCTGGGCACCTGACAGTTTTGGCCGTTTTGACATCTTGTGTAGTTTTTTGATGTGGTGACGTCCAAAAAGAGTCATGATACGGGAAGGGAGGGGGCGCACCGTGCGCAGGGAGGAGTTGGGGGGGTGGGTGGCGGGCGAAATGTGGTAACAAATAATATTTCTATTAAATAGGCTTTATTTTGCATTTTAATTAACGTGGGATTATATTTTGTATTTACAAATAATAGTACCAACTTTTTTTTTTTTTTTTTTTTTCTCCAACATTTGTGGCACTGGCGTGGCGCCCCCTGATGGACGGCGCCCTTAGCATTTGCCTATACGGCCTATGCCACGGGCCGGCCCTGGTTGAGTATAATGACAACTTTTATCATAACAGTGCCTAAATTCTAAGTTTTTCTTGGGAAATTCCAACTCATTTTTTTTTTCCCAACAGGCTTTTTTATATTTGCATAGTATGTATATATTATGAATTAAATCTGTATATATCTAGAAAGGCTGGTCCTAAAGAGGTAAGCATTTTTCTCAGGTCTCAAGAAGGTAAGAAATACACAAAAGTGTGTGTGCGAGTACAAGTAGGCTCAAATGTAAACAATACCCACCCCTGCCCATCAGGTGATAAGCACTAGTATGATTCTTTGGCGAATCCGACACACGCCCCAAGACGACAAAACGCCATTTTTGTCCCGGCCGGCAGATGTCTAGACAACAAGGCTGGACTCGGCGGTTGGTGTGCGGACCGCTCCGGGCCCAGGCGATGAGGTGAGGAATTAAATTAAGAAGAGAGGCAGCTGGCACTGGAAAGGCCCTTTGGCGAGGGTCTGTTGTTTAGAAGATAGACAGGATGAATGAATGGCGTACTGCACGCGCTCACCTCCTCCACGCTCGCCAAGGACGCCGCTCCCGATGGCTTTGTCCCGATAGCCCACGTTTTCTCCGTCGCCGAGTGCCGACGTTTCTTCTTATCGGCGTAGCCACGGCAACGGTGTAACGTCAAACCAAATGGTCAACAGCCTGGCCGATGGTGGCCTCAACGAGCACTCGGCGTGTGACGAATGCACTTCCACTTTGGCACAAAGTGCGGATAACTTCCGTGGCCGTGAGTGCCGGGCTGTTCCGGAATCGTAATAAACCGTTTAGCCCAGGGATGTCCAAAGTGCGGCCCCCGGGGGGCCATTTGCGGCCCGCAGGTAAATTAACGGCCCCAGGGTACATTCTAAAAATACCATCAAACATATATTAACGTTGTTGCCCTAGGGTAAACTGGCTATAACACATGGCACACTGACAAAGCTTAACCTATTGTTACTATAACAATCTACAAGGTTAATGTAGGTTGCTTCTCTTTCTTCCCCTCCATTTTTCTGCATTCTTTCGTATCTCAAGTTATCATTACGTATATGTATTGTTGCATTTGAACAACTGTATTGTTGATAATAAAGGTAAAGTATTGGTATTGTTTATTATCAATAACGCTATTTCTATTGGTATTCATATTGCTTCATTTTTAGTGTAATAATGCTCATTGTCATTTCTGTATTATTTTTTATTTTCACTAACTCCCTATTTGCTATTACTTTTACCATCATATTTGTACATGTCGTATTTGCTGATGTTGCTCTGTTGTTGTTGTTGTTGTTGTTGTGTTTGCTGTTGTTGGTTTTTGTCTCTCTGTCTAAACCCCCTCTTGTCCCCACAATTCCCCCCTCTGTCTTCCTTTTTTTCTCTTTCCATCCCCTCCTGCTGCGGCCCGGCTGCACCAAATGATAATATAAATACATTTAATGAAGTCAAATACAAATAAGGCAACAAGAGAAGTATCCTACACTTCTCTTTTGTAAAGTAAATCTGAACAGCCGATATGGGCATCTACATCAACTATATGATTTGCCTGAGAAGCTGGGCAGGACATTAAAAAAAAAATAATAATAATAATAATAATAAATTAAAAATAAAAAATAAAATAAAAAAAATACCATAAAAAAAAAAAAAAAAACATAAAAAGTGGTATAAAAGAGTAAACAGGTGACAATAAAATGTTGACTCTAATAACACTAAGCTGTCATGCAGGCTGTTTCTTTCTTTAAAACATAATAATGAATCAAAAACAATGTTATTATGCCCTGGTTCACACCAATTGTCAATTTTTCCACGAATATCCCGATCTCCGGAGTGATGTTATGCTTTGATACGCTCTGATGCGAATTAGTTGCCGCTTTGTTACCGTTCCTCACGATCTGATGCCGCTTTGATACGCTTTGAATCACGCTTTGATACGTTTTATTGCGCTTTGTTGAACTTTATTACGCTTTGATGCGATCCTGACGCTTTAAATCAGGCTCTGACGCGATTATCAAGCTCTGTTGTGCATTGTTACAACAAAAATAAGGAAAAAAATGTGAAAAACTCAGTATACTAAGAGTTCCCCACATTTTTTTAGATTTAGCTATTTATTTGATTTCTCTTTTTGTTTTATTATATACAGGATAAAACACATAATGTAATAAAAAAGAGAAATATGATGAACAAATAAGTTAAAAAAAAATGTGAAAAACTCAGTATACTGTTTTTCACACATTTTTTATATTCATTTATTTTTTCAATTTCTCTTTTTTTTCCGTGATATTATGTTTATTATTTATTATTTATTATGTTTTATATCTTCATTTCTTTTATTTCTTTGTCATCTTAATAAATATCTATCTTTCATTTTTTATGCTAGTTGACAATAATAAAAGGCATTTCTTTTATTTTTTCTATTCATTTATTTTTTCAATTCCTCTTTGCCGCTTTGATCCCGCTTTGATACGCTTTAAATCACGCTTTGATACGTTTTATTACGCTTTATTGAACTTTATTACGCTTTGATGCGATCCTGACGCTTTAAATCAGGCTCTGACGCGATTATCAAGCTCTGTTGTGCATTGTTACAACAAAAATAAGAAAAAAAATGTGAAAAACTCAGTATACAAAGTTTTCCCCATATTTTTTTAGATTTAGCTATTTATTTGATTTCTCTTTTTGTTTTATTATATACAGGATAAAACACATAATGTAATAAAAAAGAGAAATATGATGAACAAATAAGTAAAAAAAAATGTGAAAAACTCAGTATACTGTTTTCCACACATTTTTTATATTCATTTATTTTTTCAATTTCTCTTTTTTTTCGTGATATTATGTTTATTATTTATTATTTATTATGTTTTATATCTTAATTTCTTTTATTTCTTTGTCATCTTAATAAATATCTATCTTTCATTTGTTATGCTAGTTGACAATAATAAAAGGCATTTCTTTTATTTTTTATATTCATTTATTTTTTCAATTCCTCTTTGCCGCTTTGATCCCGCTTTGATACGCTTTAAATCACGCTTTGATACGTTTTATTGCGCTTTATTGAACTTTATTACACTTTGATGCGATCCTGACGCTTTAAATCAGGCTCTGACGCGATTATCAAGCTCTGTTGTGCATTGTTACAACAAAAATAAGAAAAAAAATGTGAAAAACTCAGTATACTAAGTTTTCCCCACATTTTTTTAGATTTATCTATTTATTTTATTTCTCTTATTGTTTTATTATATACAGGATAAAACACATAATGTAATAAAAAAGAAAAATATGATGAACAAATAAGTTTAAAAAAAATGTGAGAAACTCAGTATACTGTTTTCCACACATTTTTTGTATTCATTTATTTTTTCAATTTCTCTTTTTTTTTCGTTATATGATGTTTTATATCTTCATTTCTTTTATTTCTTTGTCATCTTAATAAATATCTATCTTTCATTTCTTATGCTAGTTGACAATAATAAAAGGCATTTCTTTTGTTTTTTATATTCATTTATTTTTTCAATTTCTCTTTTTTTTCCGTTATATGATGTTTTGTATCTTCATTTCTTTTATTTCTTTGTCATCTTAATAAATATCTATCTTTCATTTCTTATGCTAGTTGACAATAATAAAAGGCATTTCTTTTATTTTTTCTATTCATTTATTTTTTCAATTTCTCTTTTTTTTTCCGTTATATTATGTTTTATATCTTCATTTCTTTTATTTCTTTGTCATCTTAATAAATATCTATCTTTCATTTCTTATGCTAGTTGACAATAATAAAAGGCATTTCTTTTGTTTTTTGTACTCATTTATTTTTTCAATTTGTCTTTTTTTTTCGTTATATTATGTTTTATATCTTCATTTCTTTTATTTCTTTGTCATCTTAATAAATATCTATCTTTCATTTCTTATGCTAGTTGACAATAATAAAAGGAATTTCTTTTATTTTTACGCTTTGAGTCAAGCTTTGCTGAGCTTTGTCACACTTTGATACGCTCTCGGCGCTTTATTCCATTCTTGACAGAGCGCAGAATTTTTTTAAACCGTTGAAAAAATTTTGGGCGAACTTGCCGCATGTCCCGCTTCACTACAAGCTTTCCCACCATCCATTAGGACCCTCACGCTTTAATCACGCTTTGTTACGCTTTAAAGCGCCGTCAAAGCGCCGTTGGTGTGCACCTAGCATTATGAATTATTGACCTATTCAAGGCTCCAATTAGGTCACATTAAATATTCCACTTTGAGATATTTTTTGGGGAAAATGTTGCATATTTTGTGTTTGCCATATAAAAAAAGTTTTTTTTTTTTTTTTTTAAAGAAGGGCCTAAAATGAACAAACAAGGAACATAATAAACAACAACACAAGTTATAATCGACGGATAGATCTGAAGTTGATCTCGAGACTATTGTGTTAACAGTTTTTAAAAAAATGACGATGTATTTTTTAACACTTTACTGAGCAGGACCCCAATAATTTTAGTGGGACTTTTTTTTGTTTTTAAGTGTCATTGCTCAAAAAATAATAATAAATTAAAATCAATGTTGTTTAGGGCTGCAACAACTAATCGATTAAATCGATTAAAATTGATTATAAAAATAGTTGCCGATTAATTTAGTCATCGATTCGTTGGATCTATGCTATGCGCATGCGCAGAGGCTTTAAAAAAAATGTTTTTATTTTTTTTATTTTTTTTTATTTTTTTTAAAATAAATCTTTATTTATAAACTGCAACATGTACAAACAGCTGAGAAACAATAATCAAAAAAAGTATGGTGCCAGTATACTGTTTTTTTCCAATAAAATACTGGAAAGGATAGAAATTTAGTTTGTCTCTTTTATCCGATTATTAATCGAAGCAATAATCGACAGATTAATCGATTATCAAATTAATCGTTAGTTGCAGCCTTAATGTTGTTATGAGTTATGTCACGAGCTCCAATTATTATATCATCTGAAATGTTCCACTTTAAAATTTTAGTGGGGGAAAATATTTCATATTTTGTGTTTTTTCCGTAAAAAACTGGGTTTTCTTTGACAAAAAGGGCATACAACTTAAATCTAAAAAAAAAAAAAAAAAACGTTATATTGACAGATATACCTAACGTTGATCTAGATATTTAAACTTTGAATAATAATACAAATAATAATACTAAATAATGACATTTTTTTTATTTTTTTTAACCTAATCCCTTCGGAGTCCCCGGTATCAAGCCTGAGTGGAGGCCTACATCCATATTTTTTATACATATATTGTATTGGTTTTTAAAATAAAAAATATCAAAATGGCCCCCGCCTGCTTTGATTTTTCAGTGTGCGGCCCTCAGGGGAAAAAGTTTGGACAGCCCTGGTTTAGCCGAACGGGAAAAAAAA
>NC_084743.1:13770588-13795588 GCF_033978785.1 Entelurus aequoreus
TAATAATAATAATAATAATAATAATAATAATAATGCAGCTGAGATAGGCTTCAGCACCCCCCGCCACCCCATAAGGGGACAAGCGGTAGAAAATGGATGGATGGATAATTATAGTATAAAAATAACAGTATAATAATAAGTAGTATTGTAGTATATTAATAATAATCAGAACTTAAAATAATAATAATAATATAAAAACAATATAATAATGACAATATATTAGTCATAATATTGTTATTATATTACAAGTATTATTATGTTATAAATATATTATAATAATTATTATATTATTATTAATAATATTAATATTATTAGTAGTATTATTATTAATAATAATAATAATAATAATATAACCAATACAATAATAGTAAAATAATAATACAATAATAATAGTAATTATAGCATTAAAATAATTATGGTATAATGATATATTAATAATAATTGTTATAGTATAGCAATAATAATAACAATAATAATAATAATGTTATATTAAAAACAATAACACAATAATAATAACAAAAAATATTATTATTATTATTATTAATATTAGTTATACTTATTATAATAATATGATCATTATTATAATGATTATAATAATAATTATTATTAGTACTATACTTATTATTATTATGATAAAAAAAACTTACAAAAAACTTTACAGCTGCTCAACTAAGATGAGGTTTAGGGACATTAGTGTGAAGTTGGCCCCCTAATCGCTAAAATTAAAATAACACCGTTACGGATTTTTCAGTTTAGTTATTGTAAAAGTATGACCAGTGACATATAGGATATATATATATATATATATATATATATATATATATATATATATATATATATATATATATATATATATATATATATATATATATATATATATATATATATATATATATATATATATATATATATATATATATATATATATATATATATATATATATATATATATATATATATATATATATATATATATATATATATATATATATATATATATATATATATATATATATATATATATATATATATATATATATATATATATATATATATATATATATATATATATATATATATATATATATATATATATATATATATATATATATACATGACATGTATACTTACATCATGTATATATTACATGTTATTATGAATGTTACTACATGACATATATACTTACATCATGTATATATTACATGTTATTATGAATGTTACTACATGACATATATACTTACATCATGTATATATTACATGTTATTATGAATGTTACTACATGACATATATACTTACATCATGTATATATTACATGTTATTATGAATGTTACTACATGACATATATACTTACATCATGTATATATTACATGTTATGAATGTTACTACATGACATATATACTTACATCATGTATATATTGCATGTTATTATGAATGTTACTACATGACATATATACTTACATCATGTATATATTACATGTTATTATGAATGTTACTACATGACATATATACTTACATCATGTATATATTACATGTTATTATGAATGTTACTACATGACATATATACTTACATCATGTATATATTACATGTTATTATGAATGTTACTACATGACATATATACTTACATCATGTATATATTACATGTTATTATGAATGTTGCTACATGACATATATACTTACATCATGTATATATTACATGTTATTATGAATGTTACTACATGACATATATACTTACATCATGTATATATTACATGTTATTATGAATGTTACTACATGACATATGTCCTTATAGTGTGTAAATAAAACGATGATGGATGTTTTTGGATGTTTTACAGAACGCTTTATGGGCGGAATAGAGCGAACCCTCCACCTCCATTGTTAGCTGACTTTTGCTAGCATTTATCATATTTTTTACTAAAATATTTAGTTTTCATGCACTACCATAAGGTCATTGACATAAAATGATCCCATCATTAAGAAGTGTAAACAAAGTGAGGTATTTTGCAACCAAGTGTGTTTTGAACCACTGATAAATACTCCTTTAAAAAGGACACTTTTTAGCGTCCCCGCCATTTAACGACGCCGGGTGTTGCACCTCGCCAAGAGCTCGACGCCTGGCGTCAGCGGTAAGATACACGCTTCTGTTGCACCCTGCACTTTCCACGCACACAAAGCATCCGCCAGCTATTTTTGGATCAGAGCTTCGACAGCCGTACAGTACGCTTGATACGGGGACGGCGCTCCGCAAGTGCTCCTGTGATATTTCCTCGCTCGGGAACAAAAAAAAAACATCAGCATGTTGAAAAGCACTCCGGCGGTGTGGCGTGTGGGAGAAGGTGAGACGACGTGAAGCGACACTGATGCTTTGTGAACGCGCGGAGGTTGTTTTTCGGCCCGTCTTGCACACCGGGTTACGCAACGCTAACACACGTTCATCATGAAATGTCAACACATATTGAGTCACTCAGAAGGGTATTTACTCGCGATCGGCCGATATTTGGCATGCCAGGCGCCCTAGTTGGACTGGGTTAACGCTCTCACAAGAAGAGGCAATCAATTCAGACTTCGGAATGCAAAAGGGATAGCGCTATCCTGGAGGAGAGACTCCATGTCTATCTTCACGTCAACTTTTAAGTTACAACACACGAACATCTCCTTACATGGTCAGGTTATACAGCAACAAAAGTGTGGACACACCTTCTCATTCAATGGGTTTTCTTTATTTTTCTGGCTATTTACATTGTAGTGAAGTGAATTAAAATAACTCAAAATATGTTAAAAATATGGTGAATTATTTGCAGTCAACTTGGAGAAAGCAAACCACCAGGTTGAAGTAAATAATAGAATAGAATAGAATAGAATATATTTTTATTGTCATTGTACAACGAAATTGCAAGCAAACTAATTTCGTGCAAATTCATAATTGACACATAAAAAACATAAGAACATGGTACTCAGATAAATAGATAAAAATACATAAAAATACATAATGGTTGAGTCCATAATAAATTAAGGAGCCCTAGTTGGACTGGGTTAACGCTCTCACGAGAAGAGGCAATCAATTCAGACTTCGGAATGCAAAAGTGATAGCGCTATCCTGGAGGAGAGACTCCACGTCTATCTTCACGTCAACTTTTAAGTTACAACACACGAACATCTCCTTACATGGTCAGGTTATACAGCAACAAAAATATGGACACACCTTCTCATTGAATGCGTTTTCTTTATTTTTCTGGCTATTTACATTGTAGTGAAGTGAATTAAAATAACTCATAATATGTTAAAAATATGGTGAATTATTTGTAGTCAACTTGGAGAAAGCAAACCACCAGGTTGAAGTAAATAATAGAATAGAATAGAATATACGTTTATTGTCATTGTACAACGAAATTGCAAGCAAACTAATTTAGTGCAAATTCAAAATGACACATAAAAAAACATAAGAACATGGTACTCAGATAAATAGATAAAAATACATAAAAATACATAATGGTTGAGTCCATAATAAATTAAGGAGCCCTAGTTGGACTGGGTTAACGCTCTCACGAGAAGAGGCAATCAATTCAGACTTCGGAATGCAAAAGGGATAGCGCTATCCTGGAGGAGAGACTCCACGTCTATCTTCACGTCAACTTTTAAGTTACAACACACGAACATCTCCTTACATGGTCAGGTTGTACAGCAACAAAAATATCGACACACCTTCTCATTCAATGGGTTTTCTTTATTTTTCTGGCTATTTACATTGTAGTGAAGTGAATTAAATAACTCATAATATGTTAAAAATATGATGAATTATTTGTAGTCCACCACCAGGTTTAAGTAAATAATAGAATAGAATAGAATATATCTTTATTGTCATTGTACAACGAAATTGCAAGCAAACTAATTTAGTGCAAATTCATAATGACACATAAAAAAACATAAGAACATGGTACTCAGATAAATAGATAAAAATACATAAAAATACATAATGGTTGAGTCCATAATAAATTAAGAGGCCCTAGTTGGACTGGGTTAACGCTCTCACGAGAAGAGGCAATCAATTCAGACTTCGGAATGCAAAAGGGATAGCGCTATCCTGGAGGAGA
Organism: Entelurus aequoreus; assembly: GCF_033978785.1. NCBI lineage: Eukaryota > Metazoa > Chordata > Actinopteri > Syngnathiformes > Syngnathidae > Entelurus > Entelurus aequoreus. Next base: position 13,774,678 of record NC_084743.1, read on the forward strand.
GACTCCACGTCTATCTTCACGTCAACTTTTAAGTTACAACACATGAACATCTCCTTACATGGTCAGGTTGTACAGCAACAAAAGTATGGACACACCTTCTCATTGAATGTGTTTTCTTTATTTTTCTGGCTATTTACATTGTAGTGAAGTGAATTAAATAACTCATAATATGTTAAAAATATGGTGAATTATTTGCAGTCAACTTGGAGAAAGCAAACCACCAGGTTGAAGTAAATAATAGAATAGAATAGAATATATATTTATTGTCATTGTACAACGAAATTGCAAGCAAACTAATTTAGTGTAAATTCATAATGACACATAAAAAAACATAAGAACATGGTACTCAGATAAATAGACACAAATACATAAAAATACATAATGGTTGAGTCCATAATAAATTAAGGAGCCCTAGTTGGACTGGGTTAACGCTCTCACGAGAAGAGGCAATCAATTCAGACTTCGGAATGCAAAAGGGATAGCGCTATCCTGGAGGAGAGACTCCACGTCTATCTTCACGTCAACTTTTAAGTTACAACACACGAACATCTCCTTACATGGTCAGGTTGTACAGCAACAAAAATATGGACACACCTTCTCATTCAATGTGTTTTCCTTATTTTTCTGGCTATTTACATTGTAGTGAAGTGAATTAAAATAACTCAAAATATGTTAAAAATATGGTGAATTATTTGTAGTCAACTTGGAGAAAGCAAACCATGGGTCCCTTATGATGTTTTTTGGGCCTTTTTGAGGCACATAATGGTTGAATCCTTAATAAATTAAGGGGCCTTAGTTGGACTGGGTTAACTCTCTCACGAGAAGAGGCAATCAATTAAGACTTCGGAATGCAAAAGGGATAGCGCTATCCTGGAGGAGAGACTCCACGTCTATCTTCACGTCAACTTTTAAGTTACAACACACGAACATCCCCTTACATGGTCAGGTTGTACAGCAACAAAAGTGTGGACACACCTTCTCATTGAATGCGTTTTCTTTATTTTTATGGCTATTTAAATTGTAGTGAAGTGAATTAAATAACTCATAATATGTTAAAAATATGGTGAATTATTTGTAGTCAACTTGGAGAAAGCAAACCATGGGTCCCTTATGATGTTTTTTGGGCCTTTTTGAGGCACATAATGGTTGAGTCCTTAATAAATTAAGGGGCCCTAGTTGGACTGTGTTAACACTCTCACGAGAAGAGGCAATCAATTCAGACTTCGGAATGCAAAAGGGATAGCGCTATCCTGGAGGAGAGACTCCATGTCTATCTTCACGTCAACTTTTAAGTTACGACACATGGAGGTTGTTTTCCGGTCACTTGCACGTGAACATATTTGTACGTGCTATCGTAATGTAATGAAGCTAGCATCCTTAGCATTAGCTAATATGCTAACACGTTTACAAGTGGCTGTGTTAGTCTTATTAACTTAGAATAGCATTCATTTTGTATTGGTTCAGTTTCGCAAATTCCTCAGTAAATTCACTGAAAATTCCGGACGATAAGCCACTACTGTTTTCCAACACTTTGAACCTTGCGGCTTATGAAAAGGTGTGGCTAATTTATGGATTTTTCTTCGCTGATGACCATAATGCAAAGAGTTTAAAAGAAAAAAACAAAACAAGCAAAAACATTGAAAAGGTGTGTTATTTTTTGTGCTATGGCGCCTTCTTTTGAACACGTGCCTCCATGGAAACACCTCAAAGAACTACTCACCCCCAAATCCTCCACACGACACCTCCGCTCCGGACAGGCTAACCCCCTCTAACCTCCGAGGACCAAGCTACGGACAATGGGAGACCGGGCTTTCTGCTTCGCCGCTCCCAGTCTGTGGAACGCTCTCCCTGACCACCTGAGGGCACCACAGACTGTGGATGCTTTAAAAAAAAACTTAAAACCACTTATTTTTAAAAAAAGCCTTTTTTTTTTAAATATATGCATACTAGTTTTAGCTATTTGGCTGTTCTAGTTTTTATTTTTATTTATTTTTTATTATCTTTTTATTTTTGTATTTTTTAATACACTGTAGCACTTTGAGGTTCTTTACTCAATGTAAAGTGCTTTTTACAAATAAAATCTATTATTATTATTATTATTATTAAGTTCGCTCACTGCAGGCGCTGCAGTGTCATTCCAAATAGCGTTTTTAACCAGAAGTAGAAGACCCGTTTCATCTTTGAGCCGTCCATAGCGTTTCTACTTGAATAGATTTTACATTCATCCCTCCAAGCAACATTTGTAAGTTTTACGATATAACTAAAACTATTCTTACTTACTTAACCGTCCCCATGTGTGACGTCTGTAGGAGTGTTTTCATGCTCAAGCTAGCATCGTTAGCATTAGCTAGTATGCTAACATTTTTACAAGTGTCTGTGTTAGTCTTACTAACTTTTGTATTGGTTTCAGTTTCACAAATTCCTCAGTAAATTCACCGAAACGTGCCAGTGGAGTTATTGAGTCGGTTTAGCTGATTGGAGAGCTAGCTTCCGCAGCCAGTGGGTCCATGACCATGACTTCTGTTTTGTTTGATCGGCCGTTTTACTGCCCTGTTGCAGACAATGTTTGGAAACAATTAAAGTATGTAAATAAACATTTACGGAATATTTCTGTGTAAATAATTAATTTTACAATGTATATATCTGCAGCTTATATATGGAAAAAAAAAATTTTTTTCGTAAATTATAGTGGGTGTGGCTTATAAACCAGTCTGTAAAATACGGTAACTCAAAAATGTAAAAAAATGTGCTCAACGTCGGCTGTCTAAATAAGTTTCTAGACTCTCTTGATAAATGTCTTTTTAATGCAATATAAAATGTCCAAATATGCATCCAAATACAACTTCTATTTAGTCTGTGTAATGTTGATTAATCTTTTCTTTTCTGCGGTAATGTAACGACATATCTCCTGTCATATGTGGCGGCTGGTACGATACATACTGTACTACGAAGACTGATTAAAAAGCAGTGGCATTTCCCGGTTTATTTCCAGCCCCGCTATTAATAGTCAGCCGACCTTTCATTCCTCGACCTCTCCGGCAGGCTGGCCGAAGGAGCAAATAATGACAATAAGGCGGCTAGGAGTAATGAGAATAATGTAAAGTAATTGCTTCACAACACACACCAGCAGCGAGCGACTGAATCACCCGGGTCAGGACCTCCGTGTCATTTTACGACTTTAATTTCCAGGTAATTTGCAATGAGTGCGCTCATTTTATTCCATATTTACGTTCAACTCTGCAGCAAAGTGCCTTTTTTTTACAAGTGGATATGTTTAATAGGGACGTAAAAAAAACAAAAAACAATTCAGATTAATCACGATTCTTATTTGTATCGATTCTTAATCGATTCCATTTTTTTCTCCCCCAATCTGTCCTGTCCAGCCACTCAGACAAATCATATTTTTGATGTAGATGATAGGTGTCAAAGTTATGTTCAGCCTCAGAGCGCCGCTTCTAACAATGAATATTATTATTACACTGTTTTTTTATGCATTTTATTAGTAGATTTTAAAAAAATTTAAAAAATGTCAAAAAAAAAATGGTAAATTGCAATAATTTCACCTCAAAATGTTGTGTATTTTACTGTAAATTGAAAAACAGAACTGCTGTTTTTATGGTTAAAAAATAAAAAAGGCAGCTCAGTTGCCAAAATTTTACTGTAAAATTTACATTTGTTTTTTTTACTGTAAATTTTTAAAAAACTGCAATTTTTATGCATTTTATTAGTAGATTTTTTTTTTTAAATAGAATCTAAAAAAAAAATGGTTCATTGCAATAATTTCACCTCAAAATCTAGCGTATTTTACTTTAAATGGAAAAACAGTACTGCTGTTTTTATGGTAAAAATAAAATAGAAATAAAATACAAAATACAAAATAAAAATTTAAAAATTTAAAAAAGAAGCTCAGTTGCCAGAATTTTACTGCATTTGTTTTTTACTGTAATTTTTTTTTTTTTTAATGCAATTTTGGCACCTGAGCTGCCAGTTTGTTTGTTTTTTTACTGCAAATCTACAACTGTAAATTTTTCGGTGTATTACTGTAAATGCCAAATGTTGATGTAGATGAGAGTTGTCAAAGTCTTTTTTACTGAGGGCCACATCGCAGAGTATGTTTGGCCCCAGAGGGCCGCTCTAATAGTGAATGTTATTATTACACCATTTTTTATGCATTTTATTAGTAGATTTTTTTTTCAAACTAAAATGTCAAAAAAAATATGGTAAATTGCAATAATTTCACCTCAAAATTTTGTGTTTTTTACTGTAAATGGAAAAAACAGAACTGCTGTTTTTATGGTTAAAAAATAAAAAAAGGCAGCTCAGTTGCCAGAATTTTACTGTAAAATTTGTTTTTTTTTACTGTAAATTTTTTTTTAAAAACTGCAATTTTTACAGTAAAATTTTGGCACCTGAGCTGCCAGTTTGTTTGTTTTTTTTACCGCAAATCTACAACTGTAAATGTTTCGGTGTATTACTGTAAATGCCAAATGTTGATGTAGATGAGAGTTGTCAAAGTCTTTTTTACTGAGGGCCACATCGCAGACTATATTTGGCCCCAGAGGGCCGCTACTAATAGTGAATGTTATTATTACACCATTTTTTATGCATTTTATTAGTAGATTTTTTTTTAAAATAAAATCTAAAAAAAAAATATGGTTCATTGCAATAATTTCACCTCAAAATGTAGTGTATTTTACTGTAAATGGAAAAACAGTACTGCTGTTTTTATGGTAAAAAAAAAAAAAAAAAGGCAGCTCAGTTGCCAGAATTTTACTGTAAAATTTACATTTGTTTTTTTACTGTAAATAAAAAAACTGAGGGCCACATCGCAGAGTATGTTTGGCCTCCGTGGGCCGCTTCTAACAGTGAATACTATTATTACACTATTTTTTATGCATTTTGTTAGAAGATTTTTTTTTTAAAAATGTCAAAAAAATATGGTAAATTGCAATAATTTCACCTCAAAATATTGTGTATTTTACTGTAAATGGAAAAACAGAACTGTTGTTTTTATGGTTAAAAAATAAAAAAGGCAGCTCAGTTGCCAGAATTTTACTGTAAAATTTGTTTTTTTTACTGTAAATTTTTTTTAAAAAACTGCAATTTTTACAGTAAAATTTTGGCACCTGAGCTGCCAGTTTGTTTGTTTTTTTACCGCAAATCTACAACTGTAAATTTGTTGGTGTATTACTGTAAATGCCAAATGTTGATGTAGATGAGAGTTGTCCAAGTCTTTTTTACTGAGGGCCACATCGCAGAGTATGTTTTTTTATGCATTTTATTAGTAGATTTTTTTTTAAATAAAATCTAAAAAAAAATATATGGTAAGTTGCAATAATTTCACCTCAAAATGTAGTGTATTTTACTGTAAATGGAAAAACAGTACGGCTGTTTTTATGGTAAAAAAAAAAAAAAAAAAAGGCAGCTCAGTTGCCAGAATTTTACTGTAAAATTTGCATTTGTTTTTTTACTGTAAATTAAAAAATATTGGCAACTGAGCTACCAGTTTTTGTTTTTTTTTGTTGTTTTTTTTTACCACAAATCTACAATTGTATAGTTAAAAATAAAAAAGTCAAAAAAATATGGTAAATTGCAATAATTTCACCTCAAAATTTAGTGTATTTTACTGTAAATGGAAAAACACTACTGCTGTTTTTATGGTTAAAAAAAAAAAAAAAGGCAGCTCAGTTGCTAGAATTTTACTGTAAAATTTGCAATTGTTTTTTTTACTGTAAATTAAAAAATATTGGCACCTGAGCTGCCAGTTTGTTTGTTTTTTTTACTCCAAATCTACAACTGTATAATATATTTTTTTAAGTAAAAAAATATGGTAAGTTGCAATAATTATTTTTTTTACTGTAAATTAAAAAATATTGGCACCTGAGCTGCCAGTTTTTTTGTTTTGGTTTTTACCGCAAATTTACAACTGTATAATAAAAAATAAAAAAAGGTAAAAAAATATGGTAAGTTGCAAAAATTTCACCTCAAAATTTTGTGTATATTACTGTAAATGGAAAAACAGTACTGCTTTTTTAATGGTTAAAAAAAAAAAAAAAAAAGGCAGCTCACTTACCAGAATTTTACTGTAAAATTTAATTTATTTTTTTTTACTGTAAATTAAAAAAAAACTGAGGGCCACATCACAGAGTATGTTTGGCCCCAGTGGGGCGATTCTAACATTGAATACTATTATTACACCATTTTGTATGCGTTTTATTAGTAGTTTTTTTTTTTTTAAACTAAAATGTCAAAAAAAAAATATGGTAAGTTGCAATAATTTCACCTCAAAATTTAGTGTATTTTACTGTAAATGGAAAAACAGTACTGCTGTTTTTATGGTAAAAAAAAAAAAATTAAAAAAAAGGCAGCTCACTTACCAGAATTTTACTGTAAAATTTGCATTTGTTTTTTTACTGTAAATTTTTTTTTAAACTGCAATTTTACAGTAAAATGTTGGCACCTTAGCTGCCAGTTTTTATTTTTTATTTTTTACCGCAAATCTACAACTGTAAATTTTTCGGTGTATTACTGTAAATGCCAAATGTTGATGTAGATGAGAGTTGTCAAAGTCTTTTTTACTGAGGGCCACATCGCAGAATATGTTTGGCCCCAGTGGGCCCCTTCTAACAGTGAATACTATTATTACACCATTTTTTATGCATTTTATTAGTAGATTTTTTTTTTAACTAAAATGTCAAAAAAAATATGGTAAATTGCAATAATTTCACCTCAAAATGTAGTGTATTTTACTGTAAATGGAAAAACAGTACTGCTGTTTTTATGGTAAAAAACAAAAAAAGGCAGCTCAGTTGCCAGAATTTTACTGTAAAATTTACATTTGTTTTTTTTACTGTAAACTAAAAAAAACAACAACTGAGGGCCACATCGCAGAGTATGTTTGGCCCCAGAGGGCCGATTCTAACAGTGAATACTATTATTACACCATGTTTTATGCATTTTATTAGTAGATTTTTTTTCAAACTAAAATGTCAAAAAAATATGATAAGTTGCAATAATTTCATCTCAAAATTGTGTTTATTTTACTGTAAATTGAAAAACAGTACTGCTGTTTTTATGGTAAGAAAAAAAAGGCAGCTCAGTTGCCAGAATTTTACTGTAAAATTTACATTTGTTTTTTTACTGTAAATAAAAAAAACTGAGGGCCACATCGCAGAGTATGTTTGGCCTCAGTGGGCCGCTTCTAACAGTGAATACTATTATTACACCATGTTTTATGCATGTTGTTAGAAGATTTATGTCAAAAAAATATGGTAAATTGCAATAATTTCACCTCAAAATGTTGTGTATTTTACTGTAAATGGAAAAAACAGAACTGCTGTTTTTATGGTTAAAAAATAAAAAAGGCAGCTCAGTTGCCAGAATTTTACTGTAAAATTTACATTTGTTTTTTTTACTGTAAATTTACAAAAAACCCTGCAATTTTTACAGTAAAATTTTGGCACCTGAGCTGCCCGTTTGTTTGTTTTTTTACCGCACATCTACAACTGTAAATTTTTCGGTGTATTACTGTAAATGCCAAATGTTGATGTAGATGAGAGTTGTCAAAGTCTTTTTTGCTGAGGGCCACATCGCAGAGTATGTTTTTTTATGCATTTTATTAGTACATTTTTTTTTAATAAAATATTTAAAAAAAATATGGTAAGTTGCAATAATTTCACCTCAAAATCTAGTGTATTTTACTGTAAATGGAAAAACAGTACGGCTGTTTTTATGGTAAAAAAAAAAAAAAAAAAGGCAGCTCAGTTGCCAGAATTTTACTGTAAAATTTGCATTTGTTTTTTTACTGTAAATTAAAAAATATTGGCACCTGAGCTACCAGGTTTTTTTTTTTTTTTTTACCACACATCTACAACTGTATAATTAAAAATAAAAAAGTCAAAAAAATATGGTAAGTTGCAATATTTTCCCCTCAAAATTTAGTGTATTTTACTGTAAATGGAAAAACAGTACTGCTGTTTTTATGGTAAAAATAAAATTAAATTAAATTTAAAAAAGAAATAAAAATTACAAAATTAAAAAAAGAAGCTCAGTTGCCAGAATTTTACTGTAAAATTTGCATTTGTTTTTTACTGTAAAAAAATTTTTTAATGCAATTTTGGCACCTGAGCTGCCAGTTTGTTTGTTTTTTTACCGCAAATCTCCAACTGTAAATGTTTCGGTGTATTACTGTAAATGCCAAATGTTGATGTAGATAAGAGTTGTCAAAGTCTTTTTTACTGAGGGCCACATCGCAGAGTATGTTTGGCCCCAGTGGGCCGTTACTAATAGTGAATGTTATTATTACACCATTTTTTATGCATTTTATTATTAGATTTTTTTTAAAACTAAAAAGTGAAAAAAAATATGGTAAATTGCAATAATTTCACCTCAAAATGTAGTGTATTTTACTGTAAATGGAAAAACAGTACTGCTGTTTTTATGGTAAAAAACAAAAAAAAGGCAGCTCAGTTGCCAGAATTTTACTGTAAAATTTGTGTTTGTTTGTTTTACTGTAAATTAAAAAATATTGGCACCTGAGCTACCAGTTTTTTTGTTTGTTTTTTTTTACCACAAATCTACAACTGTATAATTAAAAATAAAAAAGTCAAAAAAAGATGGTAAGTTGCAATAATTTCACCTCAAAATTTAGTGTATTTTACTGTAAATGGAAAAACAGTACTGCTGCTTTTATGGTAAAAATAAAATTAAATAAAATTAAAAAAAAGAAATACAAATTTAAACATTTAAAAAAGAAGTTTAGTTGCCAGAATTTTACTGTAAAATTTGCATTTGTTTTTTTACTGTAATTTTTTTTTTTTAAATGCAATTTTGGCACGTGAGCTGTCAGTTTGTTTTTTGTTTTTTACCGCAAATCTACAACTGTAAGGGCCCCTTCTAACAGTGAATACTATTATTACACCCTTTTTTATGCATTTTATTAATATATTTTTTGAAACTAAAATGCAACAAAAAAAACAAATGTGCAATAATTTCACCTAAAAAATGTAGTGCATAATATTGTAAATGGAAAACAGTACTGCTTTTTTTATGGTTTAAAAAAAAGGCAGTCACAATTTGGCGCCCAACAAGGCTGGACCACCGGAGACGGTGGAGGAAATAGTGGAAGACTTGCTCTTCCGGGTTCTTCAGACCACCAATTACGGACATGACCGCCTCGTTCATATTTCTGAACAATGATTTATTTTGCAATAAATGTTTTTTGTGTTCGTTTTCAGTCATTTCTGTCCGTCTCGCCCTCACTCTCGTTCGTGCTCGGGTTTTCTCTCCACCATCAACCACCCGTCTCCTTCCCGGCTGCTGCTCTTTAACAGAGCGACCGGTGATTAGATAAGCCAGCCCAGGTGTGCCATCTACGCACCTGTCGCTAATCTCCAAACCGGTCCTGGCACGTCCCGCTTCGCTGCAGGACCGCAGGCCACACCCCCCACAACAGCCTTCCCAGAAGAAATGAAGCTGTAATAGCTGCAAAAGGTAGACCGACATCATATCGAACCCTATGGGTTAGGAATGGGATTGCACTTCAAGTTCATATGTGAGTCAAGACAGGTGGCCAAATACTTTTGGCTGTTAATCAATAATGAGTCATAATTCCATGATGTCACGCAAAATGAACGACATTGCTTATTGTGCTTTTCCCTGTAATCCGGCATTGATCGGGAGTGCTACAAAAGGTAGGCTGGGGACAGAATATCGCCGAATCATCACTTTTGTGTTCCCGCTATCACCACATAGTCTGTGCTTGTCTTGTTTGGTGGTGATCAACCCTTCCAACTTCCTCGTTCTTTGGGCACCTACCAGTTTGTCAAATGATAAATGTACGGTGTAGGGCTGCAACTAACGATTAATTTGATCATCGATTAATCTGTCGATTATTACTTCGATTAATCGATTAATAATCGGATAAAAGAGACAAACTACATTTCTATCCTTTCCAGTATTTTATTGAAAAAAAAACAGAATACTGGCACCATACTTATTTTGATTATTGTTTCTCAGATGTTTTTACATGTTGCAGTTTATAAATAAAGGTTTATTTAGAAAAAAAAATGTAAAAAAAAAAAAAAAAAAAAAAAAATGTAAAAAAAAAAAAAAAAATGTAAAAAAAAAAAAAAAAAAAAAGCCTCTGCGCATGCGCATAGCATAGATCCAACGAATCGATGACTAAATTAATCGGCAACTATTTTTATAATCGATTTAATCGATTAGTTGTTGCAGCCCTAGTACGGTGTCATGGTCACCACTTCGGATGGTAAGAGGAAATGGTCAAACAGGACCAGGACTGAGCGTGTCTGGCTGTGACAGTGTGTGGCCATGCGGAATTAGCGCAAGTTTGGACTAAATATATGCAAATAGAAGCATGGTGTGTGTGCAAACACATCTCGCACATTTTAGCATGTGATTAAAAGCTCAGAAGTCACTAAGCTACTGAGAGCCACTCGGATTATTATGTTGACACGGAGACAGTACTACGGTCGGTCTAGTCCAGACCTGGACAAGTTAAGGCCCGTTAAGGTCTTCAATCTGGCCCGCCGGACATTCTCTAATTATGTTTTGAGATCTTTAAGATGGAAAGTGTAGCTGCCATTATGACGTGCAGTCCTGTTTTCTAATGAGCGTAAGTCTTCAACTATAATAATTCTTTCAAAGGTAGGAATCTGCGCTTTTGCATGATATACTAGTTACTATGGAGATTTTTACAACAAAGTTCGAAAGCTTAGTGATATCAGATATATCAGATTGTTGTAGGTTTTTTGTTTTTTTTACCCTTCGCATTCATATTTCGTTGTGTATATATACACACGTATATGCGTATGTATATGTATATATACGTGTATGCATACATACGTGTATATATACGTATATATATATACACATATATACGTGTATGTATATATACGTGTATATATACGTACATATATACACATATATACACACATATATATACACATATATACACATATATATACTTATATATACATACATATATATATATATAAACATATATATATATATACATATATATACACATATATACATATATAAATATATATATATATATATATATATATATATATATATATACATATACATACTGTATATATATATATATATATATATATATATATATATATATATATATATATATATATATATATATATATATATATATATATACATATACATACTATATATATGTGTATATGTATGTATGGGTATGTATATATACGTATGTATGTGTATGTATATATGTATATGTATGTATATATATATATATGTATGTATATATGTATATGTATATATACATACACATGTATATAAACACATACATACGTATATGCGTATATATATGTATATATACGTGTATGTATATATACTGTACGTGTATATATACGTACATATATATACACATATATACGTGTATGTATATATACGTGTATATATACGTACATATATACACATATATACACACATACATATACACATATATATATATACACATATATATTTATATATATACATACGTACATATATATATACATACATATATACTGTATATACATACATATATATACACATATATATATACATATATAAATACATATATATATACATATATATATATATATATACACGTATATACACATACGTACATACGCATATATACATACATATGTGTATGTATGTATGAGTATGTATATATACGTATGTATGTGTATGTATATATGTATATGTATATATATATATATATATATATATATATATATATATATATATATATATATATATATATATATATATATATATATATATATATATATATATATATATATATACTGTATGTATATACATATACATACATATACTGTACATATATATACTGTATATATATATATATATATATATATATATATATATATATATATATATATATATATATATATATATACATACATATATATATATATATATATATATATATATATATACATATGTATATATACATACGTACATATGTATATATACATACATATATATACATACATACGTACAGTACATACAGTGCAGTACATACATACAGTACATACATACAGTACATACATACATACATACATACATACATACATACATACATACATACATACATACATACATACATACATACATACATACATGAAATCGATTTGAGATTTTTTTTTATAAACGATTAAGAATTGTTACAAGTAAGAATCCCGATTTGATTGTCTCACACCCCTGCCGGTTATGAAAAACTACATTTTAAAAACATAAAAACTAATAGTTAGTCAGCATAGACTAAAACCAGCACAAACGAATGACAGAGTTATTTTAATATCTGCAATTATAAGAGGGGCAGCTTCATCCAGGTACTACAATTGTATTGAACTTGTTCTTTAGTAAAACATATGTCCTGATCAAATACAGACCAGGAACCTGTGATGAGGTCTGTGGTCCCTGCTTTAGTGGGCCCCCTGACGGCCAGACCGTACACTCGCTCGGTGGGCGGGGCCAGCCTGTTAGTCAGCGTGTCACCAGATGTAACATTTATTCCACAACGTTGTTGTTTTTTAAACCGCTCTACTGTATTTAAACTGAGTGTGACATGGTTATTGTTGCTAATTGGACCATAAGATGAAGAGAAATCCTGCAGAGAGGCCAAGTAGTTCTCAGAGAGAATGTTCCTGCTGTCTCGGAGCGTCTCCAGCTTGAACTGGAATACAAAAACAGCAGCGCCAGCTTTAATGTTGTCTGCAGCAAGAAATATATTTCAATGATCTGCTGAGTGAGTGAATGAATGAATGAATGAATCAGACTGCCGAGATGCAGGATGATGTACCCAAACTCAAAAACTTCTCCAAACTGGAATTTTCAGAAAAAAACGAAAGGTAGCCATACTTTAACAACTATTTTAGTTTTCCTTAAGAAGCCTACTATCAAGTACTTCAAATACAAGGTGGGATCAAAAAACAACTTTTTTTCAATGAAAGTGAATTGTTCTCTGGTTGTTTTTGTCTTCTTAACGAGAAACCTGTATTAATAGTGATTAGAGCGCAATCATTTCAAAGTAAAACCGAACAAACATCGGTCCCTTACCTGTCATAAACCTCAAAGCCCGTCACTAATCCGCAGCTCACAGCAAAAATACACTTTTATAGAATAAAATATAATATAATAGAAAGTACTTTATTGATCCCTGGGGGAAATTCAGCACCACAGTTCGCTCGCAATAGACAATAAACACTTAGGTATTTTTTACATGTGAATAATATAAATACAGTCTATTATACAGCATTATTCACATGTGAATAATATTAATACAGTCTATTATACAGCATTATTCACATGTGAATAATATTAATACAGTCTATTATACAGCATTATTCACATGTGAATAATATTAATACAGTCTATTATACAGCATTATTCACATGTGAATAATATAAATACAGAATATTATACAGCATTATTCACATGTGAATAATATAAATACAGTCTATTATACAGCATTATTCACATGTGAATAATATTAATACAGTCTATTATACAGCATTATTCACATGTGAATAATATTAATACAGTCTATTATACAGCATTATTCACATGTGAATAATATAAATACATTCTTTATACAGCCGTATTCACATGTGAATAATATAAATACAGTCTATTATACAGCATTATTCACATGTGAATAGTATTAATACAGTCGATTATACAGCATTATTCACATGTGAATATTATAAATACAGTCTATTAAACAGCATTATTCACATGTGAATAATATAAATGCAGTCTATTATACAGCATTATTCACATGTGAATAATATTAATACAGTCTATTATACAGCATTATTCACATGTGAATAATATAAATACAGTCTATTATACAGCATTATTCACATGTGAATAATATAAATACAGTCTATTATACAGCATTATTCACATGTGAATAATATAAATACAGTCTATTATACAGCATTATTCACATGTGAATAATATAAATACAGTCTATTATACAGCATTATTCACATGTGAATAATATTAATACAGTCTATTATACAGCATTATTCACATGTGAATAATATAAATACAGTCTATTATACAGCATTATTCACATGTGAATAATATAAATACAGTCTATTATACAGCATTATTCACATGTGAATAATATAAATACAGTCTATTATACAGCACTATTCACATGTAAAAAATATAAATACAGTCTATTATACAGCATTATCCACTGTAATGATACCAAGTACAAGAGTGTATCTAATCGATACTACAATTATTACATCTGTATTTTTTATCAACACAAAATATTTTTTTTAAAGTTTTTTTATTTATTTATAATATGTTTTTAAACTCAGGAAATAGTTAAATGATGACCAACGTATGATCTGTAACTACTTGGTATCGGATCGATACCCACATGTGTGGTATCATCCAAAACTATTGAAAGTATCCAAACAACAGAAGAATAAGTGACTAATTGGGAACAGGTGGGTGCCATGATTGGGTATAAAAGCAGCTTCCATGAAATGCTCAGTCATTCACAAACAAGGACGGGGGCGAGGGTCACCACTTTGTCAACAAAAGTGTGAGCAAATTGTTGTACAGTTTAAGAACAACCTTTCTCAACCAGCTATTGCAAGGAATTTAGGAATTTCACCATCTACGCTCCGTAATATCATCAAAAGGTTCAGAGAATCTGGAGAAATCACTGCACGTAAGTGATTATATTACGGACTTTCGATCCCTCAGGCGGTACTGCATCAAAAAGCGACATCAGTGTGTAAAGGATATCACCACATGGGCTCAGGAACACTTCATAAAACCACTGTCAGTAGCTACAGTTCTTCGCTACATCTGTAAGTGCAAGTTCAAACTCAACTATGCAAAGCAAAAAGCCATTTATCAACAACACCCAGAAACGCCACCGGCTTCGCTGGGCCCCAGCTGATCTAAGATGGACCGATGCAAAGTGTAAAAGCTGCACTGCGGGAATGAACATGGCGACAGTGACAGGCGGACACCGAGGAGAGGACGGAGGGACGGTGGGTTTAATAAATGTGAGCTTCAATCACGGGTAGAAAAAAGGCAAGGGAGGGCAAGGCAGAAGGAGTAAAAAAAGCGAGAAGCGTGGGTATGGAGGAAGAATCAGTGAGAGCCCTCATGAGAGCTGGACGAGATGTGAGCAGCATGTCAATACCAGCTCTAAGTCACTCAAGGGCTTCCATCCAGCTGCAGTCGCAGTTTCGCTTCACAGCCAAGCGGTGTTGTTTTCAAAGAGAGAGACCCAACGATTGTGAGACGCAGCAAAGAGATCGCATTGCTTCATTAGGCCGACGTTATCGCCTGATCAAGACGCATTTGAATGTCTTTTCATCAGCGACGTCCTAATCCGTGTCGGAGGAATAATTTCCCTCCTTTTGGCTGAACAGGAACGCCTTGGAATTGGCCTTCATTCTTCTAGACCAGGGGTCACCAACGCGGTGCCCGCGGGCACCAGGTAGCCCGTAAGGACCAGATGAGTAGCCCGCTGGCCTGTTCTAAAAATAGCTCATATAGCAGCACTTACCAGTGAGCTGCCTCTATTTTTTAAATTTTATTTATTTACTAACCAGCTGGTCTCGCTTTGCCCGACATTTTCAATTCTAAGAGAGACAAAACTCAAATAGAATTTGAAAATCCAAGAAAATATTTTAAAGACTTGGTCTTCTTTTGTTTAAATAAATTCATAAATTTTTTTTACTTTGCTTCTTATAACTTTCAGAAAGACAATTTTAGAGAAAAAATACAACCTTAAAAATGGTTTTAGGATTTTTAAACACATATACCTTTTTACCTGTTAAATTCCTTCCTCTTCTTTCCTGACAATTTAAATCGATGTTCAAGTAAATTTATTTGTTTTATTGTAAAGAATAATAAATACATTTTAATTTAATTTTTCATTTTAGCTTCTGTTTTTTTGACGAAGAATATTTGTGAAATATTTCTTCAAACTTATTATGATTAAAATTCAAAAAAAATATTTTGGTAAATCTAGAAAATCTGTAGAATCAAATTCAAATCTTATTTCAAAGTCTTTTGAATTTCTTTTTTAAAAAAAATTCTGGAAAATCTAGAAGAAATAATGATTTGTCTTTGTTAGAAATATAGCTTGGTCCAAATTGTTATATATTCTAACAAAGTGTAGATTGTATTTTAACCTATTTAAAACATATCATCAAAATTCTAAAATTAATCTTAATCAGGAAAAATTACTAATGATTTTCCATAAATTATTTTTTTAATTTTTTGAAAAAGATTCGAATAGCTAGTTTTTCTCTTCTTTTTTTCGGTTGAATTTTGAATTTTAAAGAGTCGAAATTGAAGATAAACTATGTTTCAAAATTTAATTGTCATTTTTTTCGTGTTTTCTCCTCTTTTAAACCGTTCAATTAAGTGTAAATATCATTAATTATTAATAATAACATAGAGTTAAAGGTAAATTGAGCAAATTGGCTATTTCTGGCAATTTATTTAAGTGTGTATCAAACTGGTAGCCCTTCGCATTAATCACTACCCAAGAAGTAGCTCTTGGTTTCAAAAAGGTTGGTGACCCCTGTTCTAGACCGAGGGTCAGCAACCCGAGGCTCTAGAGCCACAAGCGGCTCTTAAGCAACGCCCTGGTGGCTCCATGGAGCTTTTTCAAAAATGCATGGGAAAAAAATAAAAATGGGGTGAAAAATCTGTTTTTTGTTGTAATATGGTTTCTGCAGGAGGACAAACACGACACGGACCTTCCTAGTTGTTAGAAAGCCCACAGTTTAATATGTTTGTGTTTATGCTTCACCGATGACAGTATTTGCTCCGGACAGGCTAACCTCTTCCAACCCCCGAGGACAAAGCTACGCCGCTCCCAGTCTGTGGAACGCTCTCCCTGACCACCTGAGGGCACCACAGACTGTGGATGCTTTTAAAAAAGGCTTAAAAACCCTTCTTTTTAAAAAAGCCTTTTTTTTAGATACATGCATACTAGTTTTAGCTATTTGGCTGTTCTAGTATTTATTTTTATTTATTTTTTATTATCTTTTTTATTTTTATTTTTTATTTTTTATTTTTTATTTTTTATTTTTTATTTTTTATTTTTTATTTTTTATTTTTTATTTTTTATTTTTTATTTTTTATTTTTTATTTTTTATGTTTTATTTTTTATTTTTTTTATTTGTATTTATTTTTTTATACTGCACTTTGAGGTTGTTTACTCAATGCAAAGTGCTTTTTACAAATAAAATATATTATTATTACTATTATTTGGCGAGCGCCGTTTTGTCCTACTAATTTCAGCGGCCCTTGAACTCACCGTTGTGCGGACTGTGACTCAACAGTTTGCTCACACGTACAACTTTCTCCGACACTGCCACAGAAAGACGTGTTTTATGCCAATCCTTCTTTGTCTCGTTTTGTCCACCAAACGTTTTATGCTGTGCGTGAATGCACAAAGATGAGCTTTGCTGATGTTATTGACTTGTTGGGGTGCTAATCAGGCATTTTTGGTCACTGCATGACTGCAAGCTAATCGATGCTAACATGCTATTTAGGCTAGCTGTATGTACATATTGCATCATTATGTCTCGTTTTGTCCACCAAAAGCTTTATGCTGTGCATGAATCCACAAAGGTGAGCTTTGTTGATTTTATTGATTTGCTGGAGTGCTTATCAGGCATATTTGGTCAATCCATGACTGCAAGCTAATCGATGCTAACATGCTATTTAGGCTAGCTGGATGTACATATTGCATCATTTTGACTCGTTTTGTCCACCAAAAGTTTTATGCTGTGCGTGAATCCACAAAGGTGAGCTTTGTTGATTGTATTGATTTGCTGGAGTGCTTATCAGGCATATTTGGTCAATCCATGACTGCAAGCTAATCGATGCTAACATGCTGTGTAGGGTAGCTGTATGTACATATTGCATCATTATGCCTCGTTTTTAGGTAAATTTGAGCTCATTTAATATCCTTTACTTAAGTCCTCTGTGTATTTAATTTATATTTGCGTGTCTCATGACACATTATCTGTATGTAATATTGGCTGCATTTCTGATAGTTGTTTGTGTGCCATGTTGTTCCAGACCACAGCAAACGTTACCCAGCTTGCAAAGATTGTAATGAATCCATTTCCAATATAACTAAGGCAATTCTTATTTACCAAACCGTCCCATGTGTGATGTCTGTAGGAGTGTTTTCATGTATGTACGTGCTATCATAATGTAATCAAGCTAGCGTTGTTAGCATTGGCTGATATGTTAACTCGTTTATGAGTGTTTGAAAAAAATAAGTCAATAGTACTAACACAGTTTCAGTTAATTCACCAAAACGTCACCAATCTCGTTAGTGATTAGAGAGTTAGTTTCCACAGCCAGTCGGTCCATGACGATGACTTCCGTTTTGTTCGGTCAGCCGTTTTACTGCCGTGTTATAGACACCACTTGGAAACAAATGTAAATAAACATTTATAAAATATTTATGTGTAAATAACTCATTTCACAAAGTATATATCTTGCAGCTTATAGTCCGATGTGGCTAATAATTGGAAAAATGTATGTTTCTTCTAAAATCTAGCGGGTGCGGCTTAAATCCCGGTGTGCTCGGAAAATATGGTCCTCCTATTTTTTAGAATCAATTGTTACATT
Source organism: Entelurus aequoreus (assembly GCF_033978785.1). Lineage (NCBI taxonomy): Eukaryota > Metazoa > Chordata > Actinopteri > Syngnathiformes > Syngnathidae > Entelurus > Entelurus aequoreus. Next base: position 13,793,395 of record NC_084743.1, read on the forward strand.
TCAGTTCTCTTCACATCAATTTAGCCTCGGAACGATGAATACATATGTACACATACGCCCACTGTGCCACCACTTGACTCCTTTAGGTGCGACGGACGGCTGGTGGAGCAGCGCCAAAAGGGCAGCGGCTCAAAATGACATTCCGTTGTACGTGTGCAATGACAATAACGTTCCTTCCTTTTTAAAGAATCTTGGAGGACAGCACCTGTTGCGTCAGACCAGTTCTTCCTCCAAGGGAATCTAAGTTACCAGTCAATCCCAAGTTCTTTCGATGACATATATGCTGAGTAAGAAGGACCATCAAGACAGAATTGGAATATTTTCAATTTTATATCAAAGCTTTGGGAGATCAGCTTAACAATACATTCATATCGGCTGCTCTAGTTGATTTGGCATTCCAAGGGAAAAAACAACTTATTTTCACACAAAGACAACCCCCATCTCTCCCTCGCACCACTGATAAGAAACCAGTGGGTGTTGTATTTCACATTCCTGATGGTTTAAGACACTAATAAGACAATCTGAAGACAAAGAGAGACTGGCAGCAGGGCCGGCCCGTGGCATAGGCCGTATGGGCAAATGCTAAGGGCGCCGTCCATCAGGGGGCCCCACGCCAGTGCCACAAATGTTGGAGGGAAAAAAAAAAAAAAAATTGGTACTATTATTTCTAAATACATAAAATAATCCCACGTTAATTAAAATGCAAAGTAAAGCCTATTTAATAGAAATATTATTTTTTACAACATTACGCCCCCCCCCCCCTCCCCCCGCACGGTGCGCCCCCTCCCTTCCCGTATCATGACTCTTTTTGGACGTCACCACATAAAAAAAATCAACACAAGATGTCAAAACGGCCAAAACTGTCAGGTGCCCAGGGAAGAAAAAAGAGAAAAGAAGAGGAGAAACGGGAAAAAGACAGAGGTAGCAGGTAGGTAACGTTAGCCTACATGAAATGATTTGTCTGTTACAGAATGTGATAGTAACCTGGCTTTTTAGCATTAAGCTAATGTGACATGATTCGGCAATTGCTAATCAATAAATAGCTAGTTCTGTTTTAACGTCGGGTTAATATTGTGGAGGGGGCTAAATTGTGATGGAAAATAATAATGTAACGTTAGGTAATTACAGTACTCCCTGGTGTACAGTCATTTGTAAGTCATTCTAGTTAATGCAATATTAAAAAGCACAAATAGAGAACTCTGTAGGATCCCCTTTTTTTGTAATATAGTTGTTAAAGTCATACCGGTTTGATATCTTGTTTTGTGCAGTGCCTTATTTATATTGTATTTTTAATGTATTTTATGCAACTTGTTGACACGTTTTATTTTGTGTTCATGTATGTAAAAAATATTGTATGTCATATATTCATTTTTTATTTTTTGTGTTCATTTATTTATCCATTTTTTTTTTTTTTATCTTGTTAACTATTCTGATTGTTAATTTGCTTTCTTTAAGTAAAAAAAAAGGGCGCCAGATTGGTTAGGCAAATGCTAAGGCAGAATACACAAAGGAAAAGTACTAGCTGCTCAAACATGGCTACGTAAAAAGAAATAACTCTTAAACATATCTGCATCCTTCCGCACACCTTATACATCAATTTTCCCTTCTCCTATTCTAGAATTCACTTCCTCCTCAATGTTCAAACAACGTCGCACCCCCCCCCCCCCCCCCCCCATGTTTTGTTTCTTTTTTTTTAGTTTCTCTTATCGGAGGAAAAAGGTATCTGTTCATCATGTACCGCAGCAGGACCGGCAACATAACCACGGCAGCATCAATAATACTTTGCAGCCTCGGGTTCCCTGCAGGGATGCCAGGAACACCGAGTATTTATGAGGATGTAATCTTCCACCCGGGTCCCGCTGACACGGCATCGCCTTTCCCTGTGACCGAGTAACCCGGGGGATGGCGGGGCGGTCGGAGGGACAGTTGTACGCCCGCGATGTGACAGCCGAGCAACGTAGCGCGACAGGGTGGAAAGGAGGGAGGAAGGTGGAGAAGTGGAGGAGCCAGAATGGAAAAGGTATGACAGAGTTTCCCCCCCCCCTGGTGCTGCTGGTGGCCATTCTTGTTTTATTCAATGACCGTCATTGTCATACTATAAGTGCAGGAGTGATTTTAGGATGGGAAACATGCAGCTGCTGAGCAATCTGCGAGTACTTGTAATAATACAACAACCCGTTATAATGGAATACTG
>NC_084743.1:13800588-13805619 GCF_033978785.1 Entelurus aequoreus
ACGGACATGAGCTGGCCAGCAATAATAACAACCTGGCCCATCACAATATCAGCCTTTATTTGGCAGCGCCGCGGAAAAAAAACGGAGGCGGTTTGTTTGCACACAGAAGCCCGGGGTTGTGTAGCCCCGCCGCTCTACCTCGTCTCCGGGGCTTTCCGCCGTTAATTAGGCATGCACAGGCAGGAGTTGGGAAGAATAATATGAGCGTCTGTGGACAAACACAATGTCGTTACTGCAGGGCGATGGGACGAGTTGGAGGAAAATGACAAATATGAGGGCACTCATTATTTCACAAACACATTCCATACAATAAACACGCATCTATTTTATTATATCTTAACCTTTTTGACCTCAGGGCCCAACTTTACCACTACAGAGGGGCGCGGAGCTCACTCAAATATTAACACTAAACTAACTTACTCTGGATTTTAATGGTATTTAATATGGATGTCAAAAAAAAAAAAAAGATTTTTGAATTAATCGTGATTATTCCTTGTAACAATTCTTATCGGTAAAAAAATAATAATAATCAAAAATCTATTTATTTTATTTAATTGTATTTATTTATTAATTTTTTTATTTTTTATTTTTTTATTTTTATTTTATTTTTTTTTTATCTGTCCTGTCCAGCCACTCAGGCCAATTCTATTTTTTATTTTTGTATAAGTTTGAATTAAATGGTGACTAAATGTTAAACCTAAACGTTAAACCAAGATGCTATTTCTAAATGTAAAATATAAATGTAAAATACACATTGAAAAAGCAAAGACAAAGTATCTTAAGAACAATTTGTTAGATAAAAAGGAGTTAAAAAGTTAAAAACATTTTTAAAAAAGTACAAAAAGTTAAGTACCGTATTTTTCGGACTATAAGTCGCAGTTTTTTTCATAGTTTGGCCGGGGGTGCGACTTATACTCAGGAGCGACTTATGTGTGAAATTATTAACACATTACCGTAAAAGATCAAATAATATTATTTAGCTCATTCACGTAAGAGACTAGACGTATAAGATTTCATGGGATTTAGCGATTAGGAGTGACAGATTGTTTGGTTAACGTATAGCATGTTCTATATCAGGGGTCACCAACGCGGTGCCCGCGGGCACCAGGTAGCCTGTAAGGACCAGATGAGTCGCCCGCCGGCCTGTTCTAAAAATAGCTGAAATAGCAGCACTTACCAGTGAGCTGCCTCTATTTTTTAAATTGTATTTATTTACTAGCAAGCTGGTCTCGCTTTGCCCGACATTTTTAATTCTAAGAGAGACAAAACTCAAATAGAATTTGAAAATCCAAGAAAATATTTTAAAGACTTGGTCTTCACTTGTTTAAATAAATTCATTAATTTTTTTTACTTTGCTTCTTATAACTTTCAGAAAGACAATTTTAGAGAAAAAATACAACCTTAAAAATGATTTTAGGATTTTTAAACATATATACCTTTTTACCTTTTAAATTCCTTCCTCTTATTTCCTGACAATTTAAATCAATGTTCAAGTAAATTAATTTTTTTTATTGTAAATAATAATAAATAAATTTTTATTTAATTCTTCATTTTAGCTTCTGTTTTTTCGACGAACAATATTTGTGAAATATTTCTTCAAACTTATCATGTTAAAAATTCTGGCAAATCTAGAAAATCTGTAGAATGAAATTTAAATCTTATTTCAAAGTCTTTTGAATTTATTTTAAAATTTTTGTTCTGGAAAATCTAGAAGAAATAGTGATTTGTCTTTGTTAGAAATATAGCTTGGTCCAATTTGTTATATATTCTAACAAAGTGCAGATTGGATTTTAACCTATTTAAAACATGTCATCCAAATTCTAAAATTAATCTTAATCAGGAAAAATTACTAAGGATGTTCCATAAATTATTTTTTTTATTTTTTCAAAAAGATTCGAATTAGCTAGTTTTTCTCTTCTTTTTTTCGGTTGAATTTTGAATTTTAAAGAGTCGAAATTGAAGATAAACTATGTTTCAAAATTTAATTGTCATTTTTTTTCATGTTTTCTCCTCTTTTAAACCGTTCAATGGTGTGTAAATATCATTAATTATTAATAATAACATAGAGTTAAAGGTAAATTGAGCATATTGGCTATTTCTGGCAATTTATTTAAGTGTGTATCAAACTGGTAGCCCTTCGCATTAATCAGTACCCAAGAAGTAGCTCTTGGTTTCAAAAAGGTTGGTGACCCCTGACATAGTCTCTTACGTGAATGAGCTAAATAATATTATTTGGTATTTTACGGTAATGTGTTAATAATTTCACACATAAGTCGCTCCTGAGTATAAGTCGCCAAACTATGAAAAAAACTGCCACTTATAGTCCGAAAAATACGGTAAGTACCTTGAAAGTAGAAAAGCACTATACATGTATAACCCATTTACCATTTACTTAAACTTGGTGGTTTGCTTTCTCCAAGATGATTATGAACATTCACCATATGCAAAACATAATATGAGTTCATTCATTCACTGCAGCTAGTCCTGCATAGTCCCACTCCTTAATGCTTCAGTCACACGCAGGAGTCTCACAGGAATGAGGCAAAAAGGCAACCTTGCCTACTGTGAACGGTGAAAAGCAGACGGTAGTGAGTGTGGCGTCAACATTCGGTCGGAGGTTCCAATGGGGCGCATGCCGACCCGCTCCTTTCACATGTTACTTTCCCACCTCCCTTCCTTCTCCTCACGCCAAGACACCGGTCACAGCACAGCGTGATCCAAGTGGAAGTGAAGTGATGAAAGAATGACGACTTCAGTATATATATATATATATATATTTTTTTTTTAAAATAAACAGAAACATGTAAAAACAGCTGAGAAACAATAATCAAAATAAGTATGGTGCCAGTATGCTGTTTTTTTTCAATAAAATACTGGAAAGGATAGAAATGTAGTTTGTCTCTTTTATCCGATTATTAATCGATTAATCGAAGTAATAATCGACAGATTAATCGATTATCAAATTAATCGTTAGTTGCATCCCTAATATATATATATATATATATATATAATATTATTTTATTTTTTATATATATATATATATATATATATATATATATATATATATATATATATATATATATATATATATATATATATATATATATATATATATATATATATATATATATATATATATATATATATATGTTTACGACCCCCCTTCCCTTTAGAAACAGCTGTTGCCATGCAATCAGGGAAAGTCCAAATAAAAGAGGAGGCGTACAATCTTTCGTCAGAGCGTGGTGGGACACTGTGCAAGGGTACAGGTCTACGCGTTTCTCCTCATTGAGCCACATTTAATTCTGTCTCTGTTTAATTCCTTGCTTCCTTGTTTGTTTAATAGATGTCATCAGTGTTTGAACCTGACAGTATACATCTTTAAATAATAATAAATAAAATAAAATAAAAAATTTAAACAAATGACAAAACGAATGACGAGTAAGAAAGTTGTACATGTAAACAAACTGTTGCGTCACAGTCCACACAACTATGGTGAGTTCAAAGACCGTCGAAATTAGTAGGACAAAATGGCGCTCACCAAATAATCTTGTAGTAGAATTTAGTGAAGCATAAACACAAACATATTAAACTGTGGGCTTTCTAACAATTAGGAAGGTTTGTCCTCCTAAGGAAACCATATTTAAACCAAAAAAAAGTTTTTAATTCATACATTTTGGAAAAAGCTCCATGGAGCCACTAGGGCGGCGCTAAAGAGCATCAACCATTGAATTTCAAAATATGGAAAATCTACTGGGAAAATTTGTTGAATATTAATGTTATAAATATCTACTTCACTGATTATTATGTTTTTAATACCAAATACTGGCATCATATGTGTTTATGATGTCGCTCTGTTTATAAAAATAAAAAAGGCCGATACGGATAAACGTCAAAATAGATAATCGGTCTATCTCTGATGTGGTTTGTTCACAGTCAGTTGTGGAACGTCTGGACCAGGTACAAACAACACGGAAAGGGTGTAAAAGGCGAGCATACTGGTAGACCAAGGAAGATTTTGTCTTGACCCGAGATCTACAAAGCGGACCCCCCTTCCAGGCGCCTTTTCTTTGAACTGTTTTGTAACCAAAGGCGACGGCTGTTTACGACCCTCAGTCCCTTTAGAAACAGCTGTTGCCATGCAATCAGGGAAAGTCCAAATAAAAGAGGAGGTGTACAATCTTTCGTCAGAGCGTGGTGGGACACTGTGCAAGGGTACAGGTCTACGCCTTTCTCCTCATTGAGCCAAATTTAATTCTGTCTCTGTTTAATTCCTTGCTTCTTGTCTTGTTTAATAGGGGACGGCGTGACGAAGTTGGGAGAGTGGCCGTGCCAGCAATCTGAGGGTTACTGGTTCAATCCCCACCTTCTACCATCCTAGTCACGTCCGTTGTGTCCTTGGGCAAGACACTTCACCCTTGCTCCTGATGGGTCCTGGTTAGCGCCTTGCATGGCAACTCCCGCCATCAGTGTGTGAATGTGTGTGTGAATGGGTGAATGTGGAAATACTGTCAAAGCGCTTTGGGCTCCTTAAAAAGGGGTAGAAAAGCGCTATACAAGTACAACCATTTACCATTTAATACAGGGGTCACCAACCTTTTTGAAACCAAGAGCTACTTCTTGGGTAGTGATTAATGCGAAGGGCTACCAGTTTGATACACACTTAAATAAATTGCCAGAAATAGCCAATTTGCTCAATTTACCTTTAACTCTATGTTATTATTAATAATTAATGATATTTACACTTAATTGAACGGTTTAAAAGAGGAGAAAACACGAAAAAAAAATGACAATTAAATTTTGAAACATAGTTTATCTTCAATTTCGACTCTTTAAAATTCAATATTCAACCGGAAAAAAAGAAGAGAAAAACAAGCTAATTTGAATCTTTTTGAAAAAAAAATAAAAAAAATTTTATGGACCATCATTAGTAATTTTTCCTGATTAAGATTAATTTTAGAACTTTGATGACATGTTTTAAATAGGTTAAAATCCAATCTGCACTTTGTTAGAATATATAACAAATTGGAC
>NC_084743.1:13805639-13808139 GCF_033978785.1 Entelurus aequoreus
GCTTCTGTCCAGTAAAGTGTTATGTTCTTGTATGTTCATTCTGTAGAAATTTGTGGTTTTGTCGGCAGATATGATGAGGTTGCTTACTTTCTTGATGCGCTCCGTGTCATTTTTCAGCTTGGTGAGGAGTGGGTTGCGAACTGGCTTGAATTTGACTGATTGTATCATTTTGAGCATGTCGTTCTCAAAAATCCTTTAGTTCCTCAACTGTGGGTGGGTTCTTGGTGGATTTAAATCCGTAAGTTTTCTTTTGTGTTCCTTTTGTTTCAGGGTGGAGGAAAAAGTGTGCTTTCCACCGCATCCTTCTCAGGAAGTGTTCCGTCTTCTCTATGAGCCTTAGCTTGTAGTCATTCTGCGCGGGTATGGGAATGTTCTTCGTGGAGTAGTCGATGTTGAATTTTTCCATTTCTGATCGTCGTACAGTGCTCAACAAAAGTGAATTTGGAGCGGAATATATGTCTTAATTAGATTATCCAAAAAATAGTGCTCGATACCGTGGTAGAGCATAATATGTATGTGTGGGAAAAAATCACAAGACTATTTCATCTCTACAGGCCTGTTTCATGAGGGATTTCCTCAATCCTCAGGAGATTTTAATGGAAGCATTCACATACCATGGTTTATATAGGGCACAGAGTGGGTGGGTACAGGCAGGCGTGGGGGCGTGGTGATTGACTCATGTGTTACCTAGGAGGTGTTTCCTTCTGTGACGGCATGCTGATACAATTTCGCTGCGCTTGTTGAGGGATGACAACTCTGGGCGGTATATGATAAACAGAGACTTTGCCTCGGACTACGACTCAATCACAGGCAACGAAAAAAACATCATCATCCACGCAAAGAACTCCATACTCTTCCGCAACGGTACACCATGGCAAAAAAAGAACAATTCAACATTCGACGTCACTATGGGGAGTTTCGACGGAGCAGAAACGTGCGAACTTGTTGGGAGTTTCCTCCTCTCCCAGCTCGCTAGCCTCAACCTGAACCTTGGTATTTACCGTGATGACGGACTGGCAGTGTGTCGCGCCTCGCCAAGGAGCAGCGAGAATACCAAGAAGCGTATATGCCAAATCTTCAAAGAGAACGGTCTACGGATCACGATTGAAGCCAACAAGCAAACCGTCAACTTCCTCGACGTCACTTTCAACCTGAGGAATAACAGCTACCAACCATTCACGAAACCCAACACAACACTCCAATACGTGCACCATGACAGCAACCACCCACCCACCACCACGAAAAGAATACCTACCGGAATTAATAAAAGACTATCGATGCTATCATCTAGCAAAGCTGAATTCGACAAAGCAACCCCCCCGTACCAAAAAGCACTTGATGAATGCGGATACAACTTCACCCTCACCTACGAACCCACGCCAGGAAACCAACCAAAAAGGAGCAGAAAACGAAACAACATTATCTGGTACAACCCCCCATACAGCAAAAACGTCTCAACTAATATTGGCCACAAATTCCTCACCCTGATCGACAAACACTTCCCCAAAGGCAACACCCTAAGAAAAGTATTCAACAAGAACAACATTAAATTGAGCTACAGCTGCATGAACAACATGCGGCAAATAATTTCAAACCACAATAAAGCAATTGAAAAGGAGCCGCCCACCACCAGGCAGAACGACTCCAAAACCGACAAAAGCTGTAACTGCCGTAAGAAACCTGATTGCCCTCTCAACGGGGGGTGCTTACAATCATCAGTTGTTTACCAAGCAAAGGTAATACGCAAGGACATTAACACATCCGACACATACGTAGGATTAACTGAGGGAGAATTCAAAACCAGATGGAACAATCACAAGGCTTCTTTCAGATGCAAAAGACTCCGGAACACTACAGAACTCAGCAAACACATTTGGAATCTCAAAGACAATAATGTTGAATACTCAATAACATGGCAAATTCTTGCATCCAGCACACCTTACAACAGTGGTAACAAAAGATGCAACCTATGCTTAAAAGAGAAACTGTTTATCATATACCGCCCAGAGTTGTCATCCCTCAACAAGCGCAGCGAAATTGTATCAGCATGCCGTCACAGAAGGAAACACCTCCTAGGTAACACATGAGTCAATCACCACGCCCCCACGCCTGCCTGTACCCACCCACTCTGTGCCCTATATAAACCATGGTATGTGAATGCTTCCATTAAAATCTCCTGAGGATTGAGGAAATCCCTCATGAAACAGGCCTGTAGAGATGAAATAGTCTTGTGATTTTTTCCCACACATACATATTACGCTCTACCACGGTATCGAGCACTATTTTTTGGATAATCTAATTAAGACATATATATATATATATATATATATATATATATATATATATATATATATATATATATATATATATATATATATATATATATATATATATATATATATATATATATATATATATATATATATATATATATATATATATATATATATATATATATATATATACTTTTTTTTTTTTTTTTACAAAAATTCTAAATTCA
>NC_084743.1:13813139-13815639 GCF_033978785.1 Entelurus aequoreus
CACCCCCGGCTCTCACAGCATCTTCCCTATCTGAATAGCTTCAACTCCCCACTAGTCCTTCACTTGCACTTTCCTCATCCACAAATCTTTCATCCTCGCTCAAATTAATGGAGAAATTGTCGCTTTCTCGGTCCCAATCTCTCTCACTTCATGCGGCCATCATTGTAAACAATAGGGAACTTTGCGTATATGTTCAAATGACTACGTCACGCTACTTCCGGTAGGGGCAAGCCTTTTTTTTTTTATCAGATACCAAAAGTTGCGATCTTTATCGTCGTTGTTCTATACTAAATCCTTTCAGCAAAAATATGGCAATATCGCGAAACGATCAAGTATGACACATAGAATAGATCTGCTATCCCCGTTTAAATAAAAAAATGTCATTTCAGTAGGCCTTTAAGCAACTTTGTAATACATTTTAACTCCCTAATAAAATTTATATTTAACATATCTACAGATCTGCAGTTTTGTTCGTTATACCTACCTAGGTTTTGTGGAGAATACATATATGTTTAAGAGTTCTTTCTTTATTCATAGCCATGTTTAGAGCAGCTAGTACTTTTCCTTTGTATATTCTACCAGTTTCTCTTTGTCTTCAGAGGTCTGTTTAGTGTCTTAACAATTGGAATAAGAATACATCCCCCCCTTCTTCCTTATCAGTGTTGCGAGAGGGAGAGGTTGGGGTTTTCTTTTTGTGCAAGAAGTTGGCTCTTCCGTTTGAGTGTCAGATCAACTCGGGTAGCCGATATGAATGTATTGGTGTGGGCTGATCTCCTGAAATTTCAGTAAAACTTGATAATATTCCTATTCTGTCTTGGTGGTCCTTCTTACTCAGCATATTTGTCATCGAAAGAACTCGGGATTGACCAATAACTTAGATTCCCTGGGAGGAAGAGCTGGTCAATGCAACAGTTTCCAGACTTATCGACTGACACAGTTTTAGTCTTGCTTTGGACACAACTTCCAACTTTAAAATGATAAATTACACGTATTTATAACCAAAGTTTTCTTAGACACCCTGAGTCTCTGAATTCAATTCCAAATACAAACTTGACATCACACCTAACTTTAGCTCCGACAAAACATTTAATCTCCGGATGTTTGCGTCAAACATGGACTCCTGACTTCTATTTAAAATGTTCCACTCACCACAATTTGAGTGTTGGCGTCGTATTTGCTGAAGCGATACAGGATGATGTGGGCCGAGATCCCGACCACACAAAAGATGCGACTCTGGGGACACCAGCTGACCGTCTGGACCGCGAAGGGGTCTTCATCCACCAGTTCGGATGCACGACCCTCGCTCTGCTTGGGCTTTTCAAACACCTTGGAGGTCTTCAACTTGTACAACATCTGCAGCGTGACTGATAGGGGAAACATTTGTTTTTGGAGATAAACACAACAACTTTGTGCAGTATGAAACTTGCCAAGAGGATCATTTCAAGTTCTTCTGTAAACGCAAATTGATGGCCAGGTCTGAAGTAGATCGAGTCATATATATATATGTTTTTTAATGGTTATTAGATAGTTGCAATGGTGGAAGGTAGAGCGCACCAAAAGAAGAAGTTGTTGAAGAAGTTGAATAAATAGATGCATTTTGGTGTAGAAAATCATATGTGTGAATGTTTTGGAGCATTCACACAATTAATGTTAAAAAAAATATTACAATTATAATAAACAAAGAATAAACCCTCTCTGTGTGTATACGATGTGGTAGTTTGCAATGTCTTGCCTTTCTGTCCAATTAGTGTAATATAGTATTATGTTTTCAAAATAGACCTTAAAATGATAATTGTCAGGCAAACTAATATAAAATATAGCACACATTAAAAAGCTATGGAATGTTTTTTTTTCCCCCCAGTTTTAGAGAATTGTTAGTAACTGGTCTGTGTACTAGCACATTGTATTATGATTGAATGTCTCCAGAAACACACTGAGTGCTCCTAAACAATAATGTTTTAAGGCGTGTTCATCAATGACAGGTTGGGAGCAATAAAACCCAATCATAAAAAAATGAAGCCTCGATTGGGTTGGAAGTGGAAATGATGATATTTTACAAGGCGAGGAGTATCCACGTGAGTGACGGTCGATGGGTGGATGCACGCAGACAGCGCGGGAACATTATTTAAAAAGAGACGTTTTGTGAAATTTGATTTTCAGTTAGTCAAATATAGCCAGGAGACTTAGTGCCTACAGCGGGGGTGTCCACACTTTTTGACTTGGGAGGCCACATTGGGCTACAAAATTTGGATCAAGGGCCGAAAACCGACTGCAGGTTAAGTATGTATATATATATATATATATGTATATATACATTAGGTCAGGAAAAAACACAAGAGGCTATATCATCCCGACAAGGTTTCCCTATTTATACATATATATACATACATACATACATACATATATATATATACATATACACATATATATATATATATATATATATATATCCATCCATTTTCTACCGCTTATATATATATATATATATATATATATAAAT
>NC_084743.1:13818139-13864814 GCF_033978785.1 Entelurus aequoreus
TAAATATATACATACATATATATATAATATATATATATAATACATATATGTATATATATATATATATATATATATATATATATAATACATATATACATATATATATATATATATATATATATATATATATATATATATACTCAAGGTTTCTGTGGTTTATCCATTATACAGTGCTCAATACCGTGGAAAAGCGGGATACATATATATATATATATGCATGTATTTATGTATATATATATATATATATATATATATATATATATATATATATATATATATATATATATATATATATATATATATATATATATATATATATATATATATAATACATATATATATATATATATATATATATATATATATATATATATATATATATATATATATATATATATATACATATATATATATATATATATATACATAAATACATGCATATATATATATATATGTATCCCGCTTTTCCACGGTATTATATATATATATATATATATATATATATATATATATATATATATATATATATATATATATATATATATATATATATATATATATATATATATATATATATATATATATATATATATATATATATATATATATATATATATATATATATATATATATATATGCCTTGGCCTTAAAAAGTAAAAAGAAGACCGATGTTGATAGTGGCTTTCTTCTCATAACAAAAGGCAACTAAAGTCCTGATCTAGTCGGGGTCAAAACACGCGGGGTATTTACAGTAAATGAACCAAGTATGCAAAAAAACAAAAACAAAAGACTGCAGAGTCATGCAGCAAAGAGCAGCTTGCGTGTTTGCTTCAGAAAGGTTTAGCGTCCCTGCCAAGCTTTTAGAGCGCAGCATGGCCCCACTCTGTGCTCTTGATGCTGGCCTTGGCACACGTCCCACATCTAAAATTGTAAAAGCCTACAAATGCAAATCAATATCATCTGGACCTCTTATAGATGAAGTGCACACTCCCATGGAACTCTGCTGGTGATACAGCACATTTCTCTCAGCCTGGCCAGAACTGGATATCTAATGGAGGACTATTCATGAAGTGACGAGCGATAACTACTCAACAACAATGTGTAAAACGGGGGCCGTAGTACCTCTCAAGTTGTACGCTGCCAAATTATTTTTAGTGTATTTACGTTTTATTGTTCATAACCAGCCTCGCCTACCTTGTCAATACCTCTACAAACTTGTCCTATTCGTTTTTTGCCACGTTTGTGATGTGTTTCTATATATTTAATGTTTTATGATTCGTAACCAGCCCCTCAGGCCTGGTTTATGTTATTCATGTTTTACAGTTTTTATGTTATTCATACAATCCACATTTTGTGTTATTAATGCATGAAACTGGTATGGAAGTGTAGCTCCTCCTCTGAATGCAAGTGCTCCTACAGCAGGATTTGTATTATTTTTGGTATATTACCGTTTTTTGTGTTATTAACGTCTTGTTATTCATCTCCACCTTGTCAAAACCTCCCCAAACTTGTCACATTCATTTGTGCTGCAAAATGTTTTTGTCAAACTATTATGGTTTTTATCTATTTAATGTTTTATGATCCGTAACCAGCCCCTCAGGCCTGGTTTATGTAATTAACGTTTTACAGTTTATGTTATTAATACAATCCACATTTTGTGTTATTAATGCATGAAACTGGTATGGAAGTGTAGCTCCTCCTCTGAATGCAAGTGCTCCTACAGCAGGATTTTCATTTTTGTTTGGCCTATTATTGTTTTTGTGTTATTAACGTGTTGTTATTCATGACCAGTCGCCCCACCTTGTCAAAACCTCACCAAACTTGTCACATTCATTTGTGCTGCAAAATGTTTTTGTCAAACTATTATAGTTTCTATATATTTAATGTTTTGTGATCCATAACCAGCCCCTCAGGCCTGGTTTATGTTATTAACATTTTACAGTTTTTATGTTATTAATACAATCGACATTTTGTGTTATTAATGCATGAAACTGGTATGGAAGTGTAGCTCCTCCTCTGAATGCAAGTGCTCCTACAGCAGGATTTGTATTATTTTTGGTGTATTACCGTTTTTGTGTTATTAACTTCTTGTTATTCATCTCCACCTTGTCAAAACCTCCCCTAACTTGTCACATTCATTGGTGCTGCAAAATGTTTTGTCAAATTATTATGGTTTTTATTTATTTGATGTTTTATGATCCATAACCAGCCCCTCAGGCCTGGTTTATGTTATTAACGTTTTACAGTTTTTATGTTATTAATACAATCCACATTTTGTGTTAATAATGCATGAAACTGGTATCTAAACAGTGTAGCTCCTCCTCTAAATGCAAGTGCTCCTACAGCAGGATTTGTATTATTTTTGGTATATTACCGTTTTTGTGTTATAAACGTCTTGTTATTCATCTCCACCTTGTCAAAACCTCCCCAAACTTGTCACATTCATTTGTGCTGCAAAATGTTTTTGTCAAACTATTATAGTTTCTATATATTTAATGTTTTATGATCCATAACCAGCCCCTCAGGCCTGGTTTATGTTAACGTTTTACAGTTTTTATGTTATTAATACAATCCACATTTTGTGTTATTAATGCATGAAACTGGTATCTAAACATGGAAGTGTAGCTCCTCCTCTGAATGCAAGTGCTCCTACAGCAGGATTTGTATTATTTTTGGTATATTACCGTTTTTGTGTTATTAACGTCTTGTTATTCATCTCCACCTTGTCAAAACCTCCCCTAACTTGTCACATTCATATGTGCTGCAAAATGTTTTTGTCAAACTATTATAGTTTTTATCTATTTAATGTTTTATGATCCATAACCAGCCCCTCAGGCCTGGTTTATGTTATTAACATTTTACATTTTTTTATGTTATTAATACAATCCACAATTTGTTTTATTAATGCATGAAACTGGTATGGAAGTGTAGCTCCTCCTCTGAATGCAAGTGCTCCTACAGCAGGATTTGTATTATTTTTGGTACATTACCGTTTTTGTGTTATTAACGTGTTGTTATTCATCTCCACCTTGTCAAAACCTCCCCTAACTTGTCACATTCATTTGTGCTGCAAAATGTTTTTGTCAAACTATTATGGTTTTTATCTATTTAACGTTTTATGATCCATAACCAGCCCCTCAGGCCTGGTCTATGTTATTAATGTTTTACAGTTTTTATGTTAACACAATCCACATTTTGTGTTAATAATGCATGAAACTGTCGTCTAAAACTGGTATCTAAACATGGAAGTGTAGCGCCTCCTCTGAATGCAAGTGCTCCTACAGCAGGAATACAAATTCTGTATTCCTACAAAATACAAAAATCTGGCAAGACACGAACACACTTGAGGTATGTTTTCTTGATCATAATTAAAAGTGTGTTCATGTCCTTTTTGTGTTGAGCTGTTTAAAAAAAAGCATAACATTTAAAAACATTTAAGCAAAGTTTTACTATCCATCCATCCATCCATTTTCTACCGCGGGGGTGCTGGAGCCTACCTCAGCTGCATTCGGGCGGAAGGCGGGGTACACCCCTGGACAAGTCGCCACGTCATCGCAGGGCTAAAGTTTTACTAGTCATGGTAATAAAAACTTGAAAATTATCTGTTTTGGGTACACTTATTAATAAAATTATATTCATTTGCGATCAATCATGATTAATTTTTGAGTTAACTATGAACAAACTTTGATTGTTGCGATTCAATACTTAAATCGTTCGGCAGCCCTAATTTTGGTACAGTTCTTCATAGTCTTCTGAGCTTCTCTGAAAGCACGTTTTTTATATTTAAGAAATGTTCTTGAACCTTGTCAAACTCACCAAAACGTCTAACATTGATTTGTGCTGCCACATTTTTTAGTCAAGCTATTATCTTTTTATTGTTATTAACTTTTTATGATTCATAACCAGCCCTCCCACCTTGTCACGATCTCCCCAAACTTCTTTCAATCGTTTTTTTGGCAAGTTTGTGCTGGAATTTTTTTTTCTATTTATTATAGTTTTTATGTTATTAACGTTTAATGGGGCTGGTTATGAATCATGAAACCATAATAACAAAAAAAAAAAAAAACAGTAATATTTAGACAAAAAAAAAATTGAGACACGTTTGGGGAGATTCTGACAAGGTAAAAGGGCCAACTTCACACAGGTGTGTATCCTCCACAGAACCAGCATCCTTTGAAGTGGACTTTAGTTTTTAGTCTAATTCTCAAATTTCCCAGAATTCGAGGTTTTCCGGGACATTTTTCCCATTCAAAATTAATTGGCCATTTTTCAAACTTCCACCATTTCCACATTTTTCAACCGATTCAAGCCATTTCACTTTCAACACATTCCACCATCCTGGAAATGTGAACTACTCTTTTTCCAAGTTCAAAAAAATTCCAGGATTTTCTATGATCCCTGTTTTTCCAAAGCCCTATTTCCACCCTTTTTTTTTCTGGCGACTACTCCTTCCACATTTTTCAACGCATTTCAACCATTCCACTGTCAAAACATTCCTCTTAATCAGGACAAAAAACAAAGTGTTTTTTTGAACTGGAAAAATTCCTGGTTTTCCCGAAATTCCCGGAATTCCGTGATACCATTTCTCAAATCAACATGTTGCTACTTCAACATTTCTCGACCAATTTGAAAATTTTGAACACCAACCATTTCAACTCATTCAGACCATTCAAGTTTTTTTTTTTACCATTCTCATAAAAATTCCCGCGTTTCCCAAAATTCCAAAATTTGGGGAAATTTTCATTAAAATCAATGGGACATTCTTCAAAGTTCCACAACTCCCACATGTTTCACCCGATTCAAACCGTTCCAACTTCAAACTTAAAAAAATTCCCAAATTTCCCAGAATTTCAGGTTTTCCGGGACATTTTTCCCATTCAAAATGAATTGGCCATTTTTCAAACTTCCACCATTTCCACATTTTTCAACCGATTCAAACCATTCCACCTTCAACACATTCCACCATCCTGGAAATGTAAAGTACCTTTTTTCCAAGTTCAAAACAATTCCAGGATTTTCCATGATTCCTGATTTTCCAAATCCCTATTTCCACCCTTTTTTCTGGCGACTTCTCCTTGCACATTTTTAAACGCATTTTCAACCGATTCAAACCATTTCACCTTCAACACATTCCACCATCCTGTATATGTGAACTACTCTCTTTCCAAGTTCAAAAAAATTCCAGGATTTTCTATGATTCTTGTTTTTCCAAAGCTTTTGTCAGAGTTACACATTCAACGAGATGAGGCAATTCCTGAAGGAATTGCGTGTGAATGCTTCAATGCTGAAGTTGAATTGAAATCCTGGAATTTTTTTGTAGAATGGTTGAAGTAGAGCACACAATTCCCAAACAGGCTGAATATTTTGAAATTGGAACATTTTGAATCAGATGAAAAATGTGGGAGTTGTGGAACTTTGAAGAATGTCCCATTAATTTCAATGGGAAATTCCTAAAATTTGGGAATTTCGGGAAAAGCGGGAATTTTTTTGAAAATGGTAAAAAAAACTTGAATGGTCCGAATGAGTTGAAATGGTTGGTGTTAAAAATGTTCTAATTGGTCGAGAAATGTTGAAGTCTTAACATGTTGAATTGAAAAATGGTAATACAGAATTACTGGAATTTCGGGAAAACCAGGAATTGTTCCAGTTAAAAAAACCACGTAATTTTTTTTTCTGATTAAGAGGAATGTTTTGACGGTGGAACGGTTGAAATGCGTTGAAAAATGTGCAAGGAGTAGTCGCCAGAAAAAAAAGGGTGGAAATAGGGCTTTGGAAAACCAAAAATCATAGAAAATCCTGGAATTTTTTTGAACTTGAAAAAAGGGTAGTTTACATTTCCAGGATGGTGGAATGTGTTGAAGGTGGAATGGTTTGAATCGGTTGAAAAATGTAGAAATGGTGGAAGTTTGAAAAATTCATTTTTGAATGGGAAAAATGTCCTGGAAAAGCTGGAATTCTGAGAAATTTGGGAATTTTTTGAAGTTGAAACGGTTTGAATCGGGTGAAACATGTGGGAGTTGTGGAACTTTGAAGAATGTCCCATTGATTTTAATGAAAATTTCCCCAAATTTTAGAATTTTGGGAAAAGCGGGAATTTTTATGAAAATGGTAAAAAAAAACCTTGAATGGTCTGAATGACTTGAAATGGTTGGTGTTCAAAATTTTCAAATTGGTCGAGAAATGTTGAAGTAGTAACATGTTGAATTGAGAAATGGTATTACGGAATTCCTGGAATTTTGGGAAAACCGGGAATTTTTCCAGTTCAAAAAAACACTTTGTTTTTTTTCCTGATTAAGAGGAATGTTTTGACGGTGGAATGGTTGAAATGCGTTGAAAAATGTGCAAGGAGTAGTCGCCAGGAAAAAAGGGTGGAAATAGGGCTTTGGAAAAACAGGAATCATAGAAAATCCTGGAATTTTTTTTAAATTGGAAAAAAGGGTAGTTCACATTTCCAGGATGGTGGAATGTGTTGAAGGTGGAATGGTTTGAATCGGTTGAAAAATGTGGAAATGGTGGCAGTTTGAAAAATGGCCAATTCATTTTGAATGGGGAAAATGTCCCGGAAATTCTGGGAAATCTGGGAATTTTTTGAAGTTTGAAGTCAGAACACAACACAAACAGAACACATGTTTTTAAGAGAGATTTAAAAACAGGAAGAAAGAAGGCCTGTCTAACACTAAGAGGTAGGTCGTTCCAGAGCTTGGGAGCAGCAGCGGCGAAAGCTCTGTCACCTCTAAGTCGAAGAAGTTTAGTAAGTAGATGCATTTTGGTGTAGAAAACCATAGTTTTGGAATGCTTTGGAGCGTTCACACAATAACACAAATGTCCACTGCAGAGGACACTGGCTCTCAGGAGGACATTAGGCAGCATAAAACAAATCTTCAGAAGTGATGCAACAGTTGGGACTTACCCAGTGATGATGATCTCCGGGTAGGTGTGCGAGCCTAACGTCCACATTCCCCCGCTAACCGGCCACTCCTGGCATGGTAACAGACAACAGACAGTGTTGCTTTCAAACTGAATCACAATTATGACAAAATAACTGTCACGTTTGTTTGGCACTGGATCAAAACTATGAAAACGGATATGTTGTTTTCAGTGCTGATACAGATACCGATTATTGGTCGTCAAGGAAACCGATAACCGATATTTGGAGCGGATGTTAAATTGCGGTAAAATGTTGATTTAAACATGAATAACATATGTCAGAAAACAGCTGGACAAGTCTTCAGGTTGTTTGTTTTAACATTATTTATTTTTTTTATAAATAGTTCGACTGCGTTAGCACTTATAATAACAATATCACTAATACTTGTTAATATTCAAGTCCAAAAAGTTTTTTATTTCTTTTATTGGGTTTTGGGGCAGAATAGAGGACCTCCCATTGGCTTGGCTGTGAGCAGACTTTTATTTACGTTTATTTACAAGTTAGAATATATAAAAAAAAAAAACAGTTTGTCATCATGTCTTTTATAATGATTGTGAACGGCAGGCAAAAATCCCCAAAAGTGAAGTTCCCCTTTAATTTAACCTCTTAAGGCCCAAGCTGGTTTTTTTACATGTTTTTTTTAATTTTATTTCTCTTTGCTATTTGGGCTTATTGGACCCTAATTAGAATACAAACTAAGAATCATCTTTTGATATGATGTACTTAGTCCATAAGTACACAAACGTGTACTTCATGTTTAGTGACATGCTCATTCTTATTTTTACACTTTTTTTTTTTCAAAATTCCATTGTATGTTATACTCTTCTGACACCACCAGATGGCAGTATAAGTGTCCACATAAGTGGCCATAAGACCCCAATCCAGTAGTGTACACAATTTTGGAAATAAGAGCTAAAAGGTTGGCTACTAAGCCTTTTAAAGTAATAATTTTTCTTTTTTTTTTATAAAAAAATACTGGTATCATGTGTATATTATATCTGCTGATGTTGTTGTGTTGTGTGTGTGTATATATATATATATATATATATATATATATATATATATATATATAGTACAGGCCAACAGTTTGGACACAGCTTCTCCTCATTCAATGTGTTTACTTTATTTTCATGACTATTTACATCAGGGGTCCCCAAACTTTTTGACTCAGGGGCCGCATTGGGTAAAAAAAATTTGGCCGGGGGCCAGGATCAACATTTAACATGGTCACGTTATCGATGGGAAAATTCATTTTTAGACAATATGATTTGCCTGAGCGACTAGGAGACACCAAGAGTAACAAGCGGTAGAAAATGGATTACAAAGGAAAGATTTAAAAAAAAAAAACTTGGGACTTCCTGTGGGCCGGATATTGGACATTACATTGTAGATTGTCACATCAAAACTATGAATGAACACACGTGGAATTATGAACTTCACAAAAAAATGGTGAAATAACTGAAAACATGTTTTATATTCGAGTTTCTTCAAAATAGCCACCCTTTGCTCTGATTACTGTTTTGTACACTCTTGGCATTCTCTCCATGAGCTTCCAGCACACCTGTGAAGTGACAACCATTTCAGGTGACTACCTCTTGAAGCTCATGGAGAGAATGCCAAGAGTGTGCAAAGCAGTAATCGGAGCAAAGGGTGGCTATTTTGAAGAAACTGGAATATAAAACATGTTTTCAGTTATTTCACCTTTTTTTGTTAAGTACATAACTCCACATGTGTTCATTCATAGTTTTGATGTGACAATCTACAATGTAAATAGTCATGAAAATAAATAAAGAAAACACATTGAATGAGAAAGTGTCCAAACTTTTGGCCTTTATATATGTATATAAACCATTTTAAAAAGTGCAATACCAATATACTGTATGTCGAATATAGGCACCCCCCGTCGAAATGAATAAGCTAAAATGATAGTAGTCTACCTTTTGACTGTAGCCAGTCTTCTTGTGTTTAGCTCCAATGGAGTAGAGGACAGGGATGATGTCCGGAGGGCAGTCTGCAAAATAAGCGGTGCAGGTAACGGGAGACTCGTGGACGTCCATAGGGTATGGGTTCTCGAAGACCGGGAAGCTGCAGGACATGAATGGATCATTAACTCAACTGCCTGTATTGCACCAGTTCCAGTTCTAATCAGTCCGGTCCCTCCGAGGGTTCTGGGAGACACGGTAGCGTCTCCTCAGACAACTTCGCTCTTTATCCGTGAAATACCTACTTGCTCTGCGTCAGATCCACCACGATCAAATCTTTTTCTAGCAGCACCACCACTGCAAAAGGATCCTGGACCTCTGAAAGACACAAAGAGAATTTTTGTGCATTTTTTTTTTACATCTGTTTGCCAAAAGCTTGCCCTAGTTGTCATTATGGTTGCACCAAAAAAAAGTCCATTCCCATCTGTGGAAGTCGCTTCCTAGCAGCTCCACCAGAGCCAAGTGTGCAGGTTTTAACAAAGTTTTAATGTTTTTAACAAGATCTTTCCAAAAATGTTTTTCAGCAATATCGTGACGTTGCAGTCACTCCCAATCCTCTCTCTTCCTCTGCTCTCCCGGCCGCTTACTTTTAAAGACAACAGATGATTAGATTAACACGTGCCACCTGTGAAATCTAATCACCTGCCAGCTGTGTCTCGCCGTCAGCACATCCCCCTCACATGTCCTCAGTACCATGGACAGCGGCGGTGACTTTTCCTCCTGCAAGCAGCGCTGACTACACCTCCCCCCACACAACATCCAAATCGCGTTTTTTTACTCATCCCGATTCTAATTTTCTAAAATCGATTAAAAAAACAACTTTAAAAAATAGTTTTTTTTAGAAAAATGCATTTTTGCTAAGATGTTTTTAGGCCATCTCCGTGCAAGCAGACGAAGCTTTGGGAACCTGTTTTGGAAATGCTTCATTGCATCACGTTGAATCGAGAGTCGATTCTGAATTGAATCGGAATGGATTTGCTAGGTGCCCAAAGATGCACACCCGTAGTTTTCATTGACCATCTTGGTAACAAACGAGTCGGACTTGTTTACATCGAGTGCCGCTTGACCGTATTTTCCGGAAAAAACATTTTTTCCCCCTCAAAACTCGACAGTGCGCCTTATAACCCGGTGCGCCCAATGTACGGAATAATTCTGGTTTTGCTTACCGACCTCGAAGCCATTTTAATTCGGTACATGGTGTAATGATAAGTGTGACCGGTAGATGGCAGTCCCACATAAGAGATAGGTGCAGACTGCAATATGACTCAATTAACAACACCAACAGTTTATATGTTCCATTGAAAATATAGAACATTACACACGGCGCTCAAAAATCCATCAACATGTTTTAGTAGGACTTTGGTAAGCTATGAAGCCCCACCGCTTGATGGATTGTACTATGCTTCAACATAGGAGTATTATTATGGTGTGTGTATAAGGTAAGACATATAATCTGGCGTTTTGTTTGGTAATATTATGCAAAAGCAACTTTTCTTACCTTCTGGTACCTGCTGATCTGTATTTGGGATCTGCATAAATCCTGAAAAATTGCGTGCATCCGTAGTCGATAAGCTTCTTCTTTTTCTCTATCTTCTTGTTATGGGACATTCATCCTCCGCTGTTGCCATTTCTAATATAAAGTAGTGTAAAGTTCTTACTTATATCTGTCAGTAAACTCGCCATGAAAGCACTAAAACATACCGGTGTTGTGAGTCTACATTATTCACCCGAGGAACTTTAGTTATTAGAGAGTTCCGGTCGGACGGTTTTTCACGGGACACATTTCTGCTGCTCCGTTATTGGTTGAAGTAAAGTCTGAATGTCATTAAAACAGTTAGCGCCATCTTGTGACACTTCTTCCACTCCCGTCCTCGCACGCTACACCGCTACAACAAAGACAGCGGGGAGAAGACGCTGTCGAAGGTGAGCCACGTAAATAAGACCGCCTACAAAAGCGACTGTCAGAAAGCGGCTTGAAGATGATCCGTAAAACATCATCTATGCAACATTTTGAGCAAAGAACCACCGTTACATGTTATGTAGACCACAAGGAAGTCTTTTACATTTAGAAAACAATTATAATAATAGGACTTCTTTAATGCGCCTTATAGTCCGGTGCGCCTTATATATGAACAATTATCAAAAATAGACCATTCATCGACAGTGCGCCTTATGGTCCGGAAAATTCGGTACATAAACACAAATGTGAGAAAATAAATAAATGTGCCTCAGGATACTATTACACACTTGCATTTGATTAGTATATATATTTGAAGTACATTGTAAGAACAAAATAAATGTTATGCAAGAAACCTGGCAGCATTTTGCCTTAATATACACGGTGGATTTCACAGCATATTACTGTAAAAATCACGGTAAAATTCTGGTGACTGGACAGTTTTTTTTAACGAAAACTTCTTCATAAATATTCCCTTTCAAGACTCTTGAACGCATCATAATTAAATTATCCCCTCAACGCCCCCCAAAATGGATTAACTCGCTGGAATAAGAAAGACAATATAACATGCATCCATAAACGTGGACGCATGTGGAAAAGTGCAATATATTTATCTGTACAGTAATCTATGTATTTATTTATATATATTTATATATATTTATTTATTTTATATATATATTTATATATTATTTATGTATATTTATTTATTTTATATATATATTTATATATTATTTATATATATTTATCTATTTATTTATATATGCACCTTATTGCTTTTTTTTTATTTATCCTGCACTACCATGAGCTTACGTAACGAAAATTTTATTAATTCTTACCTGTGCTGTAAAGTTCAAATTTGAATGACAATAAAAAGGAAGTCTAAGTCTAAATTTGTAGTTTGTAGAGTGTATTACTTTGTATAGAAAACAGCGTTTCTCAAGGTAAAATTCTGGTGACTAAACTGCCGATAATATGTAAATTATTTGCCGCTCGCCATCATTTAAAAATGTACCCCCACCCCCACCACCCACGCTACGTGTTAGGTATCATTTATCTATCCAATTGTTATAAGTACACCTCTGCTTAACATTGTATCCTTACTAACATTAAAGGAAAATCAAAGAAATATAGATCAATGTACAACAAACAATATTTTTTTTATTAACATTGATTTTTAATCTGCAATAGAAAAAATATAAAATGCATAATTTTGCCTGAAATAAAAAAAATATATATTTTGACCAACTTGAGCCAATTGGTACTGAAAAAGTAAGTTCAATAAACACAATAAATAAGAATAAATTATAAAAAACATTAACTCAGGAGCACAACCTATTAAAACATTTTAGCCTACAAAACAAAAATTATTAAAATTATTTTGCTGATTTTGTGTTTTTTTTTTAAAATAAAAATGAAGTCGGGATTAATGGTTAAAATTAGCACATTTTGTAGTGCACAGCTTTTCGAACTGGGGTTTGAAGCACGATACTGATAAAGCATATTCCCCGGATAGGATAGAATAGAGATAATTGATGATTTGATAAATAATGAGTAATTACTTTAGGTTCCTCCAAGCAAGCTCCATCCTCTCCCAGATATTCCAAACACGCCCGATGTACTCACCGTTATTATAAGGAGTATCGCAGAGGGTAATGAACTCGACTATGGGAAAATCCATCTCCAAAACGGTAATGGCCTTGCCGTGCATGATGGTCAACGTAGGCCGCCGCCCCGCCTTGTCGTACGAAAGACCTCCGGAGAAGATGACGAAAGGCTCACTGTGGAACAGAAACAAAAGTTCCACATTGTTTGGAACTAACCCTGCCAAATATTCTCATTCAAAACAAAACAAACCGACCTGTTCCTCGAGGTCTTGTAATCCACTTTGAGTATGGGTTTACATGATTCCTTCTTGCCATCTTTCTGGATTTTACCTGCAGCACACAACATAATCAACACAACCCATCCATACTTCATCAATATCTATCAGTAGTAGCGCTTAGCATCTGACATTTAAGACTGAATTACTGAGGGCCAAATGGGCCAACATTAAATACATAAATACACGTTTAAATAATAACTTAAATGTGCCAACAATGTATTTCATTAATTATCATTGAAATTACATTCATAAACGTGTTATTAAATATATTTACTTATTTAATGGAAGTTAGTGTAATAATTTAATTATTAACTCCATTATTTCATGATTTAACTAATTATTTCACATTTTAATTATCGATTTAATTAATTTAATTAAAGACACATTTAATGTATTATTAAACAAAAAATGATTAATATAATTGTGTCTTTAAATACTTACTTAAATGCGTGATTAATTAATTACATTCATAAATGTGTTAATAAATGTGTCATTAAGCTGTTTAATGTACATTAATGTAATTATTTAATAATATAATTATTCATTTCATGACTTGTTTAATTATTTCACAATTTAATTTATTATTGATTTGGTTATTTTACGGTTCAATTAATTCATGAAAAATATATTTGAGTATTTATACATTTATTTATTAATTTATTGAATTTTGTCCAATTTCCCCAGTAAATAAAAGTTAAAAACATAACAAATAATTAATTAAATCATGATATGATACAACGTAATTTTACATTACATAAATAAATGCGCGTTTACGTATTTAATTCCAATTATATTAAATTAATGACACAGTTATGTATTTAATTCAATTATATTAAATTAATGACTCAGTTATGTATTTAATTCCAATTATATTAAATTAATGACACATTTACATCATTATTGAAATATTTATTTACTTATTTTGTCCCATTTGGCCTTCCATACTTAATATCAGTTTCTTTGGAGATTACCAGGAAATGAACGCCTGAGAGTCCACACAAACATTTAGAAAGTATTTATCGTCAATAAAAGCTCGAGATATGGTTTGAGTTAAATCACCAGAAAACCACTTGACTCTGCAAGCGTCCCGTTAAATTACAGTAGCGTAGCAGGCCCAATCATTCATCAAAAACTAGGCAGAGGTTTTATTGACCATTTATATTTTATATTGTTGGCCACTGTTACATTTCACCATCTACGGTCCGTAATATCATCAAAAGGTTCAGAGAATCTAAAGAAATCACTGCATGTAAGCGATGATATTACGGACCTTCCAACCCTCAGGCGGTACTGCATCAAAAAGCGACATCCGTGTGTAAAGGATATCACCACGTGGGCTCAGGAACACTTCAGAAAACCACCGTCGGTAACTACAGTCGGCCGCTACATCTGTAAGTGCAAGTTAAAACTCTACTATGTAAATTTATCAACAACACCCAGGGTTTGTAAATCAAATCTGTGAGGGGGGGTGTTGGCCACACACGTGAGGTGCATTGGACATTGTTGAGACCGGCAAAGTGCACAAGTAGTCTTTTCAAGGCGTCAGCGTGACTGACAGGTCTCTGCCGGAGCTCACGGCGAGACTCGTGGGCAGAACAGACAACAAAAAAGGGGGTCTGCTTTTTTTTTTTTTTTGCACAGAACACTACAAAGAGAATGGGGAGGTGTGACGGCACACCAGCAGTGAGGATATTTATCATTGGAGCAAAGACAGTTTTGTGTTTTATTACCTTTGCTGAGAAGTTGATTAAACTGGGGGCCATTTTACAATATTTGCTATATAAACCGAGACTTTTTCAATTAATTATCAGGGTAGGGTTTTTCATTTTTGTCGGCACAGAATAAATAAAAACAATATCATATTTTTGTGTTCAAATGGTGTCATTTCTGCTGGACTAGAGGAAGTGTAGCTTGTTGTTGTTGTTGTTGTTGTTGTTGTTGTTGTTGTTGTTGTTGTTGTTTTCCCTCACCATGTGGAAAGGTGACCTGCACGGGCTTGGAGGTGTTCCTGAGGTTCCACACGGTCAGGCTGCCGTCCGAGTGGCTGCACATGAACTGCTTGCCTTCGTGGTGCCAGCTGGCAGAGTGGATCGCCTGCAACAAAGAAAATAAAATGACTCTTAAAGGGGCAACTGCACTTTTTTGGGGTGGAATTTTGCCTCAAGAACACATGTTTTTCCTATTTTTATGCATTCTAAATCGTAAAATACGGCAAGTACGAGGCGGCTAGCAAAGCAGCTTACTATTCCGTCCATAAAACATCCCAAAAAAACCCGCCAACAGTACTCCATTTACGTCTCGTAACCAAGTATTAGCGATATTGTTATTATAAGGGCTAACGCAGAGGAACTATTTTTAGTGAGCTAACTAGCTTACGCTGCTATATTGACATACTGAGCTGCTGCATCGCCTCTGAGTTGGTGAAAGTTAATTCTAGATTATAAATCATGTCTCTCACCTGGGTGGGAGAAGGTGTTTGGACATAAACCGAGAAATAGGTCAACTTTGACATCCGACGTAGACCCGGAAATGGCGAGAAAGACAGCATTATGAGGAATATTTCATTTAAACCGGAAGATATAAACATCCCATCAGTCGGCATCCCAGTGAGAGCAGACATTGTACAGTAAGTGGTTATTGTATTATGTTTGCAGTCTGTATATCTTGTTTAGCACTTTTCTACTTGCTGGATCTGCAAACTACAAACTTGTGGCTCGTCCTCCTTATACTCAGGCTCAAAAATATATGTTTCTGGATCATCATTTGTCCCAAAGTAGTCTTTGTTGTCTCTCATGAAGTCTGCCATGATTAGTAGTGTTGTTGTTGTTGAAGGGAAAAACAGAGATGACGAGAAAAACACACAAAGGCGCTCGTTTTGCGTTTACTAAGATTAATACTTCATCTAAATGAGAAAATATAAACATCCCATTGAGAGCAGACATTGTACAGTAAGTGTTTTATTAGGTTTGTATATCTTGTATAGCACTTAGCAATACTGCTACATGATGCTTAGTGTTTGACTAAAGCTGCATCTGTTTAGCACACAGCTTCTAACACTTGTAGATCGTCCTCCTTATACTCAGGCTCAAAAATATATGTTTCTGGATCATTATGTGTCCCAAAGTAGTCTTTGTTGTCTCTCATGAAGTCTGCCATGATTAGTAGTGTTGTTGTTGTTGAAGGGAAAAACGGATATGGCGAGAAAGACACACAAAGGCGCTCGTTTTGCGTTTTTCCCAAGGACTAAGATTAATTCTTCATCTATATGGGAAAATAAAAACATCCCATCAACTGGCATCCCAGTGAGAGCAGACATTGAACAGTAAGTGATTATGTATTACGTTCGCAGTCTGTATATCTTGTTCAGCACTTTTCTACTTGCTGGACCTGCTTATCACTACAAACTTGTAGATCATCCTCCTTATACTCAGGCTCAAAAATATTCTGAATCATCATTTGTCCCAAAGTAGTCCTTGTTGTCTCTCATGAAGTCTGCCATGGTTAGTAGTGTTGTTGTTGTTGAAGGGGAAAACGGATATGGCGAGAAAGACACACAAAGGCGCTCGTTTTGCGTTTTTCCTGAGGACTGAGATTAATTCTTCATCTAAATGAGAAAATATAAACATCCCAGTGAGAGCAGACATTGTACAGTACGTGATTATTGTATTATTATGTGATTATATGTATTATGTCACTCAGCTTCTAAAACTTGTAGATCATCCTCCTTATACTCAGGCTCAAAAATATATGTTTCTGGATCATTATATGTCCCAAAGTAGTCTTTGTTGTCTCTCATGAAGTCTGCCATGATTAGTAGTGTTGTTGTTGTTGAAGGGAAAAACGGATATGGCGAGAAAGACACACAAAGGCGCTCGTTTTGCGTTTTTCCTATGGACTGAGATTAATTCTTCATCTAAATGAGAAAATATAAACATCCCAGTGAGCGCAGACATTGTAGAGTAAGTGATTATTGTATTATGTTCGCAGTCTGTATATCTCGTTTAGCACTTTTCTACTTGCTGGATCTGCTTATTACTCAGCTTCTAAAACTTGTAGATCATCTTCATTATATTCAGGCTCAAAAATATATGTTTCTGGATCATCATTTGTCCCAAAGTAGTCTTTGTTGTCTCTCATGAAGTCTGCCATGATTAGTAGTGTTGTTGTTGTTGAAGGGAAAAACGGATATGGCGAGAAAGACACACAAAGGCGCTCCTTTTGCGTTTTTCCAAAGGACTGAGATTAATTCTTCATCTAAATGAGAAAATATAACCATCCCGTCAGTCTTTATCCCAGTGAGAGCAGATATTGTACAGTAAGTGTTGTATTATGTTTGTATATGTTGTTTAGCACTTAGCAATACTGCTAAATGATGCTTAGTGTTTGACTAAAGCTGCATCTGTTTAGCACACAGCTTCTAAAACTTGTAGATCGTCCTCCTTATACTCAGGCTCAAAAATATATATTTCTGGATCATTATATGTCCCAAAGTAGTCTTTGTTGTCTCTCATGAAGTCTGCCATGATTAGTAGTGTTGTTGTTGTTGAAGGGAAAAACGGATATGGCGAGAAAGACACACAAAGGCGCTCGTTTTGCGTTTTTCCTATGGACTGAGATTAATTCTTCATCTAAATGAGAAAATATAACCATCCCGTCAGTCTTTATCCCAGTGAGAGCAGACATTGTACAGTAAGTGTTTTATTATGTTCATATATGTTGTTTAGCACTTAGCAATACTGCTACATGATGCTTAGTGTTTGACTAAAGCTGCATCTGTTTAGCACACAGCTTCTAAAACTTGTAGGTCATCAGATTATCAGTATACTGATAATTGACTTTAAAATGTAATATACAGTACAGCAGTGGTCCCCAACCACCGAGCCGCGGCCCGGTACCGGTCCGCGGACCGATTGGTACCGGGCCACACAAGAATTTATTTATTTTTATTTATTTATTTTTTTAAATTTATTTTTTTAAATTTTTTTTAATGTTTTTTTTATTTTATTTATTTTTTATTTTTTATTTTTATTTTTTTTAAGGAAATCAACATAAAAAACACAATATATACATTATATATAAATATAGATCAATACAGCCTGCAGGGATACAGTCCGTAAGCACACATGATTGTATTTATTTATGTAAAAAAAAAAAATAAAAAAATAAAAATAAAAAAAAATAAAAAAAATAATTAAATACACCCCCCCCCCCCCCCACACACACTGGTCTGTGGGACAAATTTTCAAGCGTTGACCGGTCCGCAGCTACAAAAAGGTTGGGGACCACTGCAGTACAGTATACAGATAATTGGTTGTAAAAGGTAATATACAGTATGTAATATACAGTACAAATGTAATAAAGAGTACAGTATAGAGATAATTGGTAATAAAAGTGCAGTGGATTGCCTTACCTCGTCATAATAGATTCTGAAATCAGTCTTTTTGGCCCTCAGGTCCCACTGTACTATTGTGCCGCTCTCGAAACCCACCAGAAGCTAAAGGGAGAAATGATAAATATCATATTTAAATATCGACAAGATGAAACATATTTTCCGTTATGGAGTGAAATGACCACCAAAACTCCACAAACACAAACATGTTTTTTTTTAACTCACACAAAACTGCTTGAATTGAACAAAAGATCAATTTTCTTCAATGAAAAAATACGTGAAAAAAACAATTTGCAAACAGAAAAGCTATTTTCTGCAAGTAACAAGAACGATTTGCAAGTATAAACACTTGAGGGTTCCAGGTTCGATCCCCGCTTCCCCCTTCCGAGTCACTGCAGTTGTGCCCTTGGGCAAGACACTTTACCCACCTGCGCCCAGTGCCACCTACACCACTTTAAACGTAGCTTAAAGACGTAGATAAGAGGGTCTCACTATGTAAAGTGCTTTGAGTCGCTAGAGAAAAGTGCTATATAAATACAATTCACATAAAGTAAAAAAAAATGTTTTCTTAAAATAAAAACACAACGAGTATAAACAAGCTGCTGAGTCCATTTAAGGTCTTCAGCGCGTCCGTTGTTTGCGCATGGTGCCGTCTGCCAAAAATAAGAAAGAAGAAGAAGCAGGGTGGGGCGTAAAGTGGCGGACAGAGAAGAGGGGAAACAAGCTCAACCTGTAAGTTAACCTGCAAATGTATTTTTATATTTGGAAATTGTTTTTTGATTGAAAAAAATTGTTTTTAAATTCAAGAATTTATGTTTTTGCTTGCAGAAAATTTTATTTTTACTCGCGGATCATTTTTTTTACTTGCGGAAATTTTCTTTTTCTAATCGACGTAAATATATATATTTTTGGATTGCAGAAAATGTTATACTTGCGAATCGTTTTTTGTCTTGCAGACATTTTTGTTTACGTGCCAATCATTGTTTTCTTGCAGACATTTTTTTTACTAGCGACTTTTTTTTAATTGAAGAACATTGATTTTATACTTGCGAATCAATTTTTTACCGGCAGAATTTTCTTTTTTTTTTTACCTGTAACTCGTATGTTTCAATTGAAGAAAATTAATATCATACTTGCAAATCAATTTTTTATTTGCAGAGAGTTTTTTTATTTTTTTTGAAAATAGATTGTTTTAGATAATTATTTTATTTACTTCCGCATTGTTTGTTGGATTAAAGAAAATTGGTTTTATACCTGTGAATCATTTTAATATATGTCCAATTTTTTAATTTTTTTTCATAAGTGTATCGATTTTTAATTGACTTGCGAATTTACTTGCGAATCAATTTTTTATTTGCAGAGAGTTGTTTTTTTAATTTGAAAATCGATTGTTTTAATTCGATTTTTTAAATTTACTTCCGCATTGTTCGTTTAATTGAAAAAAATTGGTTTTATACCTGTGAATCATTTTAATATTTGCCAAAAAATGTTTTTTTTTATAAGTGTATCGATTTTTAATTGAAGAAAATTGTTTGGTTTTTTTTACTTCTGAATCTTGCTTTTTATTTTAACTGTTCTTTATTTTTACTTGCAAAGCGTTTTTTTTAATTGAATACAATTGCATTTTTACTGACAAAGCGTTTTTTTGTGGGTTTTTTTAAAGAAACATTATACTTGCAAAATGTTTTTTTACTATTTTTTTTTTTTTTTTTTAACTTGCAAATCCTTTTTTTATTTGCAGAAAATGAGTTTTTACCAGTGAATCGTTAGGCGTGAGTAAAAATAAGTGTGTTTTTAGAGTTATGGCAATAATTTCACTCCATATTCCATCATGTAAAACCACATAAGGAGCACAGCATGCATTTACTATCTGTTAGAATTTTTTATAATTATTTTTTTGCACAATTAGTTGATAATATGTCATTCTATATTCTATGTATTTGGACATTTATGCTGATCAAGAAAAAAGAAAGAAAGTGGAAAGACGGTCACTGTTGGAGGAAGAAATTGACTTTTTGTATTTTTTTTTTATTAACGTCCAATTTTTTTTGGAGCTTTAATCATGAGCACACTGTGAAAATGTAATGCAAAAGAAAAAAAAAAGATGAGCTCGGACTCCACTTTTAGCTAAACGGTTCATATGTATTCATTCTAGCCATCTTTGTAATGAAATATAAATGACATGATTTTATGAATGTTTCATCACATTTTCAACCGTTGACTCTGCCGTGACGGAGTTTACTTGAAAGGTGCAAACGTCGTAGCTACCATGCAGCTGAAAAAATTAGGCACACTGGATGAGAGGAGAGCAGCGTCGACAGAACTTTATATATATATATATATATATATATATACGACCCCATAAGGGATAAGCGGTAGAAAATGGATGGATGGATATATATATATACATATATATATATAAATATATATATATATATACAGGTATATATATATATATATATATATATATATATATATATATATATATATATATATATATATATATATATATATATATATATATATTATATATATATATATATATATATATATACATATATATATATATATATATATATATATATATATATATATATATATATATATATATATATATATATATATATATATATATATATTTATATATATATATATGTATATATATATATATACACAGTATATATATATATATATATATATATATATATATATATATATATATATGTATATATATATATATACACAGTATATATATATATATATATATATATATATATATATATATATATATATATATATATATATATATATATATATATATATATACAACTTAAATTTAAAGTATACACACACTAGATGTGGTGAAATTACTCTCTGCATTTGACCCATAGCCTTGTTCCACCCCCTGGGAGGTGAGGGGAGCAGTGAGCAGCAGCGGTGGCTGCGCTCGAGAATCATTGTGGTGATTTAACCCCCAATTCCAACCCTTGATGCTGAGTGCCAAGCAGGGAGGTAATGGCTCCCATTTTTATAGTCTTTGGTATGACTCGGCCGGGGTTTGAACTCACGACCTACGTATATATATATATATATATATATATATATATATATATATATATATATATATATATATATATATATATATATACATATATATATATATATATATATATATATATATATATATATATATATATATATATATATATATATATATATATATATATATATATATATATATATATATATATATATATATATATATATACAATACAGGCCAAAAGTTTGGACACACCTTCTCATTTCAATGTGTTTTCTTTATTTTCATGACTATTTACATTGTAGATTGTCACTGAAGGCATTAAAACTATGACACATGTGAAGTGAAAACCATTTCAGGTGACTACCTCTTGAAGCTCATCGAGAGAATGCCAAGAGTGTGCAAAAAAGTAATCACAGCCAAGGGTGGCTATTTTGAAGAAACTTGAATGTTTTCAGTTATTTTGTGAAGTACATAACTCCACATGTGTTCATTCATAGTTTTGATGCCTTCACTGACAATCTACATATACATCATGATATGAGTAACTCATATTGTTCTTTCCAGTTCCAAAATGGTATTCATCTTATTCAAATCACTGCGCTTTAATGCGATGTTAAACCGTATCATTTTGCAATTTAGAAACATAATTTAAGTCTTTAATAAGAACCGCGTCATTAAAGGCTGTTGTGTTATTATAATCAGGCTTAATATTTTTGGCAGCAGAGTAACCATTTAGATTTGCAATCTATTCAGGGGGAAAAAAACAACAACAAAAATCACAGTTTGATCATGGCGGCTAATCAAACGTCTGACTTAATAAGCAACATTTGATTGCTTGTAATTTCCCCGATGAGAAAAAATACACCCAACAGGTTTTTATATTCAGTTAAAAGTCAGTAGTACTTGCAGGACCCATTGTCCGACAGCATCTTGCAAAAGCAGCCTGTAAATTACCTCCAAATTCACTTTTATTTGCTTATTTGCTATTGTGCGTTTGTACCGAGGTGGAAGTTATTCAAACATTGCAAAGATGCTACAATTGAAAAGTAGTTATACTACTTAATAAGCAGCAAAAATGCAGCGCAAACAAAACAAGTGCAGGCAGTTTTTGACAAGGTAGGGGAGCTGGTTATGAATAATAAAACATTATTAACATTAAAACTATAATAGACCAAAAAAAAATAGTAGCACACACAATGCATAAATGATTCGGACAACTTTGCTAGATTTGGACAAGGTGGTCGGTCTGGTTATGAATAATAACATGTTAATAACATAAAAGCTGTACTACTTAAAAACATAAAAACTATAACAACAACAACAACAAAAATGCTGCACAAACCTGCACTAATGTAGCACAAACGAATGGGACGAGTTTGAGGAGAGTTTGACAAGGTGGTGGGTCTGGTTATGAATAATAAAAAAAATAAAAATAAAAATGCAGCACAAACCAGCACAAATGTAGCACAAACGATTGGGACACGTATGGGGAGATTTTGACGAGGTAGTGGGTCTGGTTATGAATAATAAAATAATAACAAAAAATAATTATAATAGACAAAAAAAATGCAGCACAAACGTAGCACAAACGATATATCAAGTAGTATAGTTTTAATGTCATTATTGTTTTATTTATTTATTTTTTGTTTTTATGTTTTCAACTATTGTAGTTTTTCATTTTATAAATATATATATATATATATATATATATATATATATATATATATATATATATATATATATATATATATATATATATATATATATATATATATATATATATATATATATATATATTTATAAAATGAAAAACTACAATAGTTTTTAATAGTTTTAATGTCATTATTGTTTTATTTATTTATTTTTTGTTTTTATGTTTTCAACTATTGTAGTTTTTCATTTTATAAATATATATATATATATATATATATATATATATATATATATATATATATATATATATATATATATATGTATATATATATATATATATATATATATATATATATATATATATATATATATATATATATATATATATATATATATATATATATATATATATATATATATATATATATATATATATATATATATATATGTATATATATATATATATATATATATATATATATATATATATATATATATACATATATATATATATATATATATATATATATATATATATATATATATATATATATATATATATATTTATAAAATGAAAAACTACAATAGTTGAAAACATAAAAACAAAAAATAAATAAATAAAACAATAATGACATTAAAACTATACTACTTGATTACATAACAACTATAATGTTTAAAAAAAAATGTTTGCAGCACAAACCTGCACAAATGTAGCACAAACAAATGGGAAGAGTTTGAGGAGATTTTGTCGAGGTAGTGTGTCTGGTTATGAATAAAAAAACATTATCAACAAAAAAATAATAGACAAATCAAATGCAGCACACACCTGCACAAATGTAGCCCAAACAATTGGGACATATATATAGGAAGATTTTGACAAGTTGACTGGTTACGGCTAATAAAACATTAATAACATAAAAACTATAATAGTTAAAAAACATCAACCAAAACCAAAAAATAAATCAATACAACAATAATAACATAAAAACTATAGTCCTTTATTACATAAAAACTATAATAATTAAAAAATAATTTGCAGCACAAATGTAGCGCGAACAAGTAGGACAAGTTTGAAGAGATTTTGACAAGGTGGTGGGTCTGGTTACGAATAATAAAACATTGATAACAAAGTAATTATAATAGACAAAACAAATGCAGCACAAACCTGCACAAATGTAGCACAAACAATTGGGACATATATCTAGGAATATTTTGACAAGGTAGGGTAGCTGGTTACGGATAATAAATAATTAATAACATAAAAACTATAATAGTTAAAAAACATAAACCAAAACCAAAAAATAAATCAATACAACAATAATAACAACAAACAAAAAATACTACTTTATTACATAAAAACTATAATAATGAAACAAAAATGTTTGCAGCACAAATGTAGCACAAACAAATAGGTCTGGTTACAAATAATAAAACACTAATAACAAAAGAATTATAATAGACAAAACAAATGCAGCACAAACCTACACAAATGTAGCACAAACTACACGTTTGGTGAGATTTTGACAAGGTGGTGGGTCTGGTTATGAATAATAAAACATTAATAACAAAATAATTATAATAGACAAAAGAAATGCAGCACAAACCTGCACAAATGTAGCACAAACCTGCACAAATGTAGCACAAACTACACGTTTGGTGAGATTTTGACAAGGTGGTGGGTCTGGTTATGAATAATAAAACATTAATAACAAAATAATTATAATAGACAAAACAAATGGCAGCACAAACCTGCACAAATGTAGCATAAACCACACGTTTGGTGAGATTTTGACAAGGTGGTGGGTCTGGTTATGAATAATAAAACATTAATAACAAAATAATCATAATAGACAAAAAAAATGCAGCACAAACCTGCACAAATGTAGCACAAACCTGCACAAATGTAGCACAAACTACACGTTTGGTGAGATTTTGACAAGGTGGTGGGTCTGGTTATGAATAATAAAACATTAATAACAAAATAATTATAATAGACAAAACAAATGCAGAACAAACCTGCACAAATGTAGCACAAACTACACGTTTGTTGAGATTTTGACAAGGTGGTGGGTCTGGTTATGAATAATAAAACATTAATAACAAAATATTTATAATAGACAAAACAAATGCAGCACAAACCTGCACAAATGTAGCACAAACCTGCACAAATGTAGCACAAACTACACGTTTGGTGAGATTTTGACAAGGTGGTGGGTCTGGTTACGAATAATAAAACAATAATAACAAAATAATTATAATAGACAAAACAAAGGCAGCACAAACCTGCACAAAAGTAGTACAAACAATTGCGACATATATATAGGAATATTTTGACATGGTAGGGGAGCTGCTTACGGATAATAAATAATTAATAACATAAAAACTATAATACTTAAAAAACAAAAACAAAAAAACAAAAATTAAATAAATATAACAATAATAACAAAAAAAACTATACTACTTTATTACATAAAAACTATAATAATTAAACAAAAACGTTTGCAGCATAAATGTAGCACAAACAAATAGGACAAGTTT
This sequence comes from Entelurus aequoreus, assembly GCF_033978785.1. NCBI lineage: Eukaryota > Metazoa > Chordata > Actinopteri > Syngnathiformes > Syngnathidae > Entelurus > Entelurus aequoreus. The sequence continues at coordinate 13,843,512 of NC_084743.1, forward strand.
GGTGAGATTTTGACAAGGTGATGGGTCTGGTTTCGAATAATAAAACATTAATAACAAAATAATTATAATAGACAAAACAAATGCGGCACAAACCTGCACAAATGTAGCACAAACTACGCGTTTGGTGAGATTTTGACAAGGTGGTGGGTCTGGTTATGAATAATAAAACATTAATAACAAAATAATTATAATAGACAAAACAAATGGCAGCACAAACCTGCACAAATGTAGCACAAACCACACGTTTGGTGAGATTTTGACAAGGTGGTGGGTCTGGTTATGAATAATAAAACATTAATAACAAAATAATTATAATAAACAAAAAAATGCAGCACAAACCTGCACAAATGTAGCACAAACCTGCACAAATGTAGCACAAACTACACGTTTGGTGAGATTTTGACAAGGTGGTGGGTCTGGTTTTGAATAATAAAACATTAATAACAAAATAATTATAATAGACAAAACAAATGCAGCACAAACCTGCACAAATGTAGCACAAACCTGCACAAATGTAGCACAAACTACACGTTTGGTGAGATTTTGACAAGGTGGTGGGTCTGGTTACGAATAATAAAACATTAATAACAAAATAATTATAATAGACAAAACAAATGCAGCACAAACCTGCACAAATGTAGCACAAACAATTGGGACATATATATAGGAATATTTTGACAAGGTAGGGGAGCTGCTTACGGATAATAAATAATTAATAACATAAAAACTATAATACTTAAAAAACAAAAACAAAAAAACAAAAATTAAATAAATACAACAATAACAAAAAAAACTATACTACTTTATTACATAAAACTATAATAATTAAACAAAAACGTTTGCAGCACAAATGTAGCACAAACAAATAGGACAAGTTTGGTGAGATTTTGACAAGGTGATGGGTCTGGTTTCGAATAATAGAACATTAATAACAAAATAATTATAATAGACAAAACAAATGCAGCACAAACATGCACAAATGTAGCACAAACTACACGTTTGGTGAGATTTTGACAAGGTGGTGGGTCTGGTTAAGAATAATAAAACATTAATAACAAAATAATTATAATAGACAAAACAAATGCAGCACAAACATGCACAAATGCAAACATTTTTTAAAAAAGCATATGATACGATAATAAAAAAAACGATACCGATATTTTCCGATATTACATTTTAAAGCATTTATGACTACATCTGTAGTTATGAATAATAAAACATTAATAACAAAATAATTATAATAGACAAAACAAATGCAGCACAAACTTGCACAAATGTAGCACAAACCTGCACAAATGTAGCACAAACTACGCGTTTGGTGAGATTTTGACAAGGTGGTGGGTCTGGTTATGAATAGGGATGTCCGATAATGGCTTTTTGCCGATATCCGATATTCCGATATTGTCCAACTCTTTAATTACTGATACCGATATCAACCGATACAGATATCAACCGATACCAATATCAACCGATACGATACATACAATCGTGGAATTAACGCATTATTATGCCTATTTTGGACAAGCAGGTATGGTGAAGATAAAGTCCTTTTTAAAAAAATAAATAAAATAAAATAACATCAATAAATTAAAAAACATTTCTTGAATAAAAAAGAAAGTAAAACAACATAAAAACAGTTACATAGAAACTAGTAATGAATGAAAATGAGTAAAATGAAGTGTTAAAGGTTAGTACTATTAGTGGACCAGCAGCACGCACAATCATGTGTGCTTACGGACTGTATCCCTTGCAGACTGTATTGATATATATTGATATATAATGTAGGAAGCAGAATATTAATAACAGAAAGAAACAACCTTTTTGTGTGAATGAGTGTGAATGGGGGAGGGAGATTTTTTGTGTTGCTGCACTAATTGTAAGTGTATCTTGTGATTTTTATGTTGATTTAATTTAAAAAAAAAAAAAAAAAAAAAAAAATTTTTAAAGCATACGATACGATAATAAAAAAAACGATACCGATATTTTCCGATATTACATTTTAAAGCATTTATGACTACATCTGTAGTTATGAATAATAAAACATTAATAACAAAGTAATTATAATAGACAAAACAAACTTGCACAAACTTGCACAAATGTAGCACAAATGTAGCACAAACTACGCGTTTGGTGAGATTTTGACAGGGTGGTGGGTCTGGTTATGAATAGGGATGTCCGATAATGGCTTTTTGCCGATATCCGATATTCCGATATTGTCCAACTTTTTAATTACTGATACCGATATCAACCGATACCGATATCAACCGATACGATACATACAATCGTGGAATTAACACATTATTATGCCTATTTTGGACAAGCAGGTATGGTGAAGATAAAGTCCTTTTTAAAAAAATAATAAAATAAGATAAATAAATTAAAAAACATTTCTTGAATAAAAAAGAAAGTAAAACAATATAAAAACAGTTACATAGAAACTAGTAATGAATGAAAATGAGTAAAATGAACTGTTAAAGGTTAGTACTATTAGTGGACCAGCAGCACGCACAATCATGTGTGCTTACGGACTGTATCCCTTGCAGACTGTATTGATATATATTGATATATAATGTAGGAAGCAGAATATTAATAACAGAAAGAAACAACCTTTTTGTGTGAATGAGTGTAAATGGGGGAGGGAGGTTGTTTGTGTTGCTGCACTAATTGTAAGTGTATCTTGTGATTTTTATGTTGATTTAATTAAAAAAAAAAAAAAAAAAAGCATACGATACGATAATAAAAAAAACGATACCGATATTTTCCGATATTACATTTTAAAGCATTTATGACTACATCTGTAGTTATGAATAATAAAACATTAATAACAAAATAATTATAATAGACAAAACAAATGCAGCACAAACCTGCACAAATGTAGCACAAACTACGGGTTTGGTGAGATTTTGACAGGGTAGTGGGTCTGGTTATGAATAGGGATGTCCGATAATGGCTTTTTGCCGATATCCGATATTGTCCAAATCTTTAATTACTGATACCGATATCAACCGATACCGATATCAACCGATACGATACATACAATCGTGGAATTAACACATTATTATGCCTATTTTGGACAAGCAGGTATGGTGAAGATAAAGTCATTTTTTAAAAAAATAAATAAATAAAATAAGATAAATAAATTAAAAAACATTTTTTGAATAAAAAAAGAAAGTAAAACAATATAAAAACAGTTAGATAGAAACTAGCAATGAATGAAAATGAGTAAAATTAACTGTTAAAGGTTAGTACTATTAGTGGAGCAGCAGCACGCACAATCATGTGTGCTTACGGACTGTATCCCTTGCAGACTGTATTGATATATATCGATATATAATGTAGGAACCAGAATATTAATAACAGAAAGAAACAACCCTTTTGTGTGAATGAGTGTGATTGGGGGAGGGAGATTGTTTTTTGTGTTGCTGCACTAATTGTAAGTGTATCTTGTGATTTTTATGTTGATTTAATTTAAAAGAAAAAAAAAAAAAAAAAAAAAAGATACGATACGATAAAAAAAAAACAACGATACCGATATTTTCAGATATTACATTTTAAGCATTTATGACTACATCTGTAGTTTCGAATAATAAAACATTAATAACAAAATAATTATAATAGACAAAACAAATGCAGCACAAACAACTAGGACACATACTATATGGGGTGGTCGGGGGTCTACTTATGAATCCATCCATCCATTTTCTACCGCTTATCCCATTAAAAAACATTAATAACAAAACAACAATAACAGCACAAACGTATCACAAACTAGCGTCATTATTTTAATATATGCGGTCCTCTCCAAGGTTTCTCATAGTCCTTCGCATCGACGTCCCACTGGGGTGAGTTTTTCCTTGCCCTTATGCGGGCTCTGTACCGAGGATGTCGTTGTGGCTTGTGCAGCCCTTTGAGACACTTGTGATTTAGGGCTATATAAATAAACATTGATATGTTTGTCCTATTTAATGGGCGCCACCTTCACACAGGTGACATGCAACAATTCGATGTCCGGTGCAGCTGTGAGCGCGTTTCTCGGTTTTACGTCTTCACAGCTCGTCGAGTGTGATTTTCCCCGGCGGCTCTGGAATCCGTCGGGAAAAATCGATGCGCTTGTCAATGACCTCTTTTGCAGCCGTCGCCACCCGCCACTTTTCTCATCCGTTTGTCTGCAGCCTGACCCTCGAACAACACAACTTAATGGGGGTTGCGTATAGACAGCGGGCGAGCGAGCGAGAGAGAGAGAGACACACAAAGTATGTACGAAAGAACGTCTGATTAGTGATCCGAGGAGAAAAAAGTATTACCACCATGCTGTGCAAAAAAAAAAAACATAAAGTGAGGTGTTGCTGCTTTTTATCGGCCTTTATTTATCCTCACCTTGCCTTCATCCTTCGGGCTGTCACTCAAATGGACGACAGGTCCCGGATGAGTTTTAGTCGATCTGGAAAGAGAAAGAAAAAGTGGTAAATCCATGACGTGACTGGGTGGAATGACATTTACTGACAGAGGTGAGAATCTGTTGCAATTATGTTCATTGCATTATGGAGAAAGAAGCTGAGCAAGCAAAGAAGAAAGTTGTCGGTGCGAAGCGTCTATTTTGCGAGGGAAGTCAGCAGCAACACGTACACAGCCGGCGCTTCTTTGTTTACATTCCCGAAAGATGCAGTCAAGATGGAAGAACTCGGACAACAGAGACTCTTACCAGGAGGACTTTGATTTGGATACACAGTCGCGATACCGTGAGTACACAGCTGCGCTTCCAAACATTTGATCGCTTGCTATAACTAGCTCGAGCTAGTAGCTAGGAGCTAGCATTAGGATTAATTTGTGGCATATTAAATATAAACCTGGTTGTGTTGTGGCTAATAGAGTATATATATATGTCTTGTGTTTATTTACTGTTGTAGTCATTCCAGGGCCGGCCCGTGGCATAGGCCGTATAGGCAAATGCTAAGGGCGCCGACCATCAGGGGGCGCCACGCCAGTGCCACAAATGTTGGAGGAAAAAAAACAAACAAACAAAAAAAAGTTGGTACTATTATTTCTAAATACATAAAATAATCCCACGTTAATTAAAATGCAAAGTAAAGCCTATTTAATAGAAATATTATTTGTTACAACATTACGCCCCCCCCTCCCCCGGCACGGTGCGCCCCCTCCCTTTCCATATCATGACTCTTTTTGGACGTCACCACATCAAAAAATCAACACAAGATGTCAAAACGGCCAAAACTGTCAGGTGCCCAGGGAAGAAAAAAAGAGAAAAGAAGAGGAGAAACGAGAAAAAGACAGAGGTAGCAGGTAGGTAACGTTAGCCTACATGAAATTATTTGTCTGTTACAGAATGTGATAGTAACCTGGCTTTTTAGCATTAAGCTAATGTTACATGATTCGGCAATTGCTAATCAATAAATAGCTAGTTCTGTTTTAACGTTGGGTTAATATTGTGGAGGGGGCTAAATTGTTATGGAAAATAATAATGTAACGTTAGGTAATTACAGTATTCCTTGGTGTACAGTAATTTGTAAGTCATTCTAGTTAATGCAATATTAAAAAGCACAAATAGAGAACTCTGTAGGATCCCCTTTTTTTGTAATATAGTTGTTAAAGTCATACTGGTTTGATATCTTGTTTTGTGCAGTGCCCTATTTATATTGTATTTTTAATTTATTTTATGCAACTCGTTGACACGTTTTATTTTGTGTTTATGTATGTAAAACATATTGTATTTCATATGTTCATTTTTTATTTTTTGTATTCATTTATTTATCCATATTTTTTTAAATCTTGTTAACTATTCTGATTGTTAATTTGCTTTCTTTAAGTAAAAAAAAAAGGTCAAAGACAAAGCTGTTCGGTTTCTTGTGAGTATATACACTTCACTGCCGATGTGGGGGGGGGGGGCGCCACCTAAAATCTTGCCGAGGGCGCCAGATTGGTTAGGGCCGGGCCTGAGTCATTCCCAGCTGAATATCAGGTCCCACCCGTGCGTTTCCAAACATTTGCTTGCCAGTACGTGCGTGTCACGTACGTAACTTTGATTAAATATATAAGCTTTATGAACCTTGGGTTAGGTGAACGGTTCTTTGGGCTGAGTGAGTGCGTGTGTTGTGCAGGTGTTTGAATTGTATTGGCGGGTTTTATGGACGGGATCCCGTCCATATTACCCGCTCGAGCTATAACTAGCTCGAACTAGTAGCTAGGAGCTAGCATAACAAACACCTAGGTGTTTTTATGCGGGATTAATTTGTGGCATATTAAATATAAGCCTGGTTGTGTTGTGGCTAATAGAGTATATATATGTCTTGTGTTTATTTACTGTTGTAGTCATTCCCAGCTGAATATCAGGTCACCCCCGGCTCTCACAGCATCTTCCCTATCTGAATAGCTTCAACTCCCCACTAGTCCTTCACTTGCACTTTACTCATCCACAAATCTTTCTTCATCCTCGCTCAAATTTTATTTTAAAAACCAATACAATTAATTAAAAAAAAATATATACATATAGACCGCCACTCAGTCTTGATCCCGGTGAACCCAAAGAGTTTTGGTCAAAAAAATATAAAAAATGTGTCATTATTTAGTATTATTATTATTATTATTATTATTATTCAAAATTTAAATCTCTAGATCAGGGGTCACCAACCTTTTTGAAAGCAAGAGCTACTTCTTGGGTATTGATTAATGCGAAGGGCTACCAGTTTGATACACATTTAAATAAATTGCCAGAAATAGCCAATTTGCTCAATTTACCTTTGACTCTATGTTATTATTAATAATTAATGATATTTACACTTAATTGAACGGTTTAAAAGAGGAGAAAACACGAAAAAAAATGACAATTAAATTTTGAAACATAGTTTATCTTCAATTTCGACTCTTTAAAATTCAAAATTCAACCGAAAAAAAAGAAGAGAAAAACTAGCTAATTCGAATCTTTTTGAAAATATTAAAAACATTTTTTTATGGAACATCATTAGTAATTTTTCCTGATTAAGATTAATTTTAGAATTTGGATGACATGTTTTAAATAGGTTAACATCCAATCTGCACTTTGTTAGAATATATAACAAATTGGACCAAGCTATATTTCTAACAAAGACAAATCATTATTTATTCTAGATTTTCCAGAACAACATTTTTAAAAGAAATTCAAAAGACTTTAAAATAAGATTTAAATTTGATTCTACGGATTTTCTAGATTTGCCAGAATAATTTTTTTGAATTCTAATCATAATAAGTTTGAAGAAATATTTCACAAATATTCTTCGTTGAAAAAACAGAAGCTAAAATGTAGAATTAAATTAAAATTTATTTATTATTCTTAACAATAAAAAAAATAAATTTACTTGAACATTGATTTAAATTGTCAGGAAAGAAGAGGAAGGAATTTAAAAGGTAAAAAGGTATATGTGTTTAAAAATCCTAAAACCATTTTTAAGGTTGTATTTTTTTCTCTAAAATTGTCTTTCTGAAAGTTATAAGAAGCAAAGTAAAAAAAATTATGAATTTATTTAAACAAGTGAAGACCAAGTCTTTAAAATATTTTCTTGGATTTCCAAATTCCATTTGAGTTTTGTCTCTCTTAGAATTAAAAATGTCAGGCAAAGCGAGACCAGCTTGCTAGTAAATAAATACAATTTAAAAAATAGAGGCAGCTCACTGGTAAGTGCTGCTATTTGAGCTATTTTTAGAACAGGCCAGCGGGCTACTCATCTGGTCCTTACGGGATACCTGGTGCCCGCGGGCACCGCGTTGGTGACCCCTGTTCTAGATCAACAGTAGGTCTATCTGTCAAAAAAATGTTTTTAAACATTTAAGTTGTATGCCCTTTTTGTCAAAGAAAACCCAGGTTTTTTATGGAAAAAAACCCACCAAATATGCAATATTTTCCCCCAATTACATTTTAAAGTAGAATGTTTGAGATTATAAAATAATTGGAGCCTTAAAAAGGTCAATAACTCATAGCAACATTGACATTTTTTGAGCAATGACACACGCAAAAAAAAAAAAATCCCACTAAAATGATTGGGGATCCAAAAGGGTCCTACTCATTAAAGTGTTAAAAAATAAATCATACTTTTTTTTTTTTTACTGATTACTTTTAGCACAATAATCTCGAGATCAGCTTCAGATCTGTTGTTTATGTTTTTTGTTTGTTCGTTTTAGGCCTTTCTTTTAAAAAAACAACAGCTCAGTTTTTTATATGGCAAACACAAAATATGCAACATTTTCCCCCAAAGAATATCTCAAAGTGGAATATTTAATGTGACGTAATTGGAGCCTTGGATAGGTCAATAATTCATAATGACGTTGATTTTGATTAAATATTATTTTTTAAAGACAGAAACAGCCTGCATGGTAGCTTTGTGTTATTAGAGTCAACATTGCAACATTTTCTTGTTACATTTCACCTATTTGCTCTTTTATACCACGTTTCTTTGGGTTTTTTTTAATCGTATTTTTAGAATGTGTCGTGGGGCCGTTAAAAAATGACCTGCGGGCCGCAAATGGCCCCCGGGCCGCACTTTGGACACCCCTGCTCTGAAGGCTTAGTGGCCACATGCGTGGACCGCACCTTTTAGCTCTCATTTCCAAAATTGTGTACACTACTGAATTGGGGTCTTATGGCCACTTATGTGGACACTTACACTGCCATCTGGTGGTGTCAGAAAAGTATAACATACAATGGAATTTTGAAAAAAAAGTGTAAAAATAAGAATTAGCATGTCACTAAACATGACGTACACGTTTGTGTACTTATGGACTAAGTACATCATATCAAAAGATGATTCTTAGTTTTTATTCTAATTAGGGTCCAATAAGCCCAAATAGCAAAGGTAGCCACATGCGTGGACAGCACCTTTTAGCTCTCATTTCCAAAATTGTGTACACTACTGAATTGGGGTCTTATGGCCACTTATGTGGACACTTATACTGCCCTCTTGTGGTGTCAGAAGAGTATAAAATACAATGGAATTTTGAAAAAAAAAAAGTGTAAAAATAAGAATTAGCATGTCACTAAACATGACGTACACGTTTGTGTACTTATGGACTAAGTACATCATATCAAAAGATGATTCTTAGTTTTTATTCTAATTAGGGTCCAATAAGCCCAAATAGCAAAGAGAAATACAATAAAAACATGTAAACAAACAGCTCGGGCCTTAAGGGGTTAAAATAAAGTAGCATAGTAGGCCAAAGTACTCATTAAAAACAAAGCAGAGGTTTCATTTAACACGTATAGTTAATATTTTGGCTACCGGAACATTGCCCACAGTTTGAACGGTAACACTGTGTCTGGATATTTAATGAAGTGGCTCGTTAGATGGAGCCCACCCCACAATAGAGTACACTAGCGTAGTAGGCCCAATTATACATTAAAAACATGGCAGAGGTTGTTGTTTTTTAACAGGTACATGTAATATTTTAGGCAACACTGACATTACACACAGTTTGAACGGTAACACTGTGTCTGGATATTTAATGAAGTGGCTTGTTAGATGGAGCCCACCCCACAATAGAGTACACTAGCGTAGTAGGCCCAATTATACATCAAAAACATGGCAGAGGTTGTTGTTTTTTAACAGGTACATGTCATATTTTAGGCAACACTGACATTACACACAGTTTGAACGGTAACACTGTGTTTGAATACAGGAAAATAATCAAGTGATTTTTTTTTGGCACGGTTTGAGGAATACTAGTAGAGGATATTGGGGTGATATCAGCAAAAAAACACAAATCGGATGATAGCAGTTTTCATGTAAATCTTCTGTTTACTTGTCCACACAATGTTGGTCTTGTCTTGTAGTTGAAGTTATGTATAAAAGGTAAACTTCAGAAAGCTAGGTGCTAATGTTGAATACTTTAGTAATCTCTAAAAGCACAATTTGAATCAAAGTGCTTGAGTGTGCTGCTTTTTATTCACTGCATTGGTTTGTTGTTTTTGTGGTCGAAAATAAGACTTTTTTATGGCCCTCATGCATTCCTAGGGCCCACCGGAGATGTCTCCAAAAGCCCACCTTCTCGGGAAATAGATTGCTGAGATGTCGGTTGATCACTAATTTGTATCGCATTTGTCTTTTGGCCAAAGGTCGCTCGGCAAATGGGTTTCTCTTGTGATGTTTAATCAAGACATTCCTGGTGTGGCGAACACCCGAATCAGAGGAAGTGTGTGTTGCTCATTTCTCCTTCCTCTGAGTGTTATTGAGGACTGGAAATCAGCTTCAACCTTAACAAAAACGCACTTTAGTGCCAATGAAAAAAACACTACAGTCAATCACCCTCCGTCTTTACAAAAATCACACTTTAGTGCCAATCAAACGTTTAATTGTTTTGGAAAAACGCACTTAAGTGCCATTGAAAATTCAAAATAGGCTTCAATCTGAACAAATATGCATTTTAGTGCCAGTTATACAAATTTAAACCGCCTTCAATGTTCACACAAACCCGTCTTAGCGTGGAAAACACACTTTAGCGCCTTTGAAAAGTCTTTACAAAAACGCACTTTTAGTGCCAAATAAATGTCAAATTGTCAGTGTTTACGAAAACACACTTAAGTGCCATTGGGAATTCTAAATTGGCTTCAATCTGTGCAAAAATGCATTTTAGTGCCAATTAGAAAACTTTAAACTGCCTTCAATGTTTTTCACACAAACCCGTCTTAGCGTCGAGAACACATTTCTTTAGAAAAACGCACTTTAGTGCCAAATAAACGTTACATTGTCTTCAGTGTTTGCAAAAATGCACTTAAGTGCCATTGAAAATTCTAAATTTTCTTCAATCTTTACAAAAATGAACTTTATTGCCAATTAGAAAACTCTAAACCGCCTTCAATGTTCATACAAACCCGTCTTAGCGTCGAAAACTCACTTTAGCGCACACTTCGGTGCCAAATAAATGTTAAATTGTCTTCAGTGTTGACGAAAAGGCACTTAAGTGCCATTGAAAATTCTAAATTGGCTTCAGTCCTTACAAATATGCATTTTAGTACAAATTACAAAACGTTAAAACGCCTTCAATGTTCACACACACCCATTGAAAACGCACTTAAGCGCCATTGAAAACACTTTTAACTGTTTTACTGTCTTTACAAATATGCATTTTAGTGCTTATTAGAAACAATTCAACCGCCTTCAATGTTCACACAAACCCGTCTTAGCGTTGAAAACACATTTCTTTACAAAAACACACTTTAATGCCAAATAAACGTTAAAAAGTTTTCAGTTTTTGCAAAAACACACTTAAGTGCCATTGGGAATTCTAAATTGGCTTCAATCTGTGCAAAAATGCATTTTAGTGCCAATTAGAAAACTTTAAACCGCTTTCAATGTTTTTCACAAAAACCGGTCTTGGCGTCGAGAACACATTTCTTTACAAAAACGCACTTTAGTGCCAAATAAACTTTAAAATGTCTTCAGTGTTTACGAAAACACACTTAAGTGCCATTGGGAATTTTAAATTGGTTTCAATCTTTACAAACAAGCATTTTAGTGCCAATTAGAAAACTTTAAACTGCCTTCAAAGTTCACAAAAACTCGTCTTGGCGTCGAGAACACGTCTTTGCAAAAACGCACTTTAGTGCCAAATAAACGTAAAACGATCTTCAGTGTTCATGAAAACTCACTTTAGCGCCATTGAAAACTCTTTACAAAAACACACTTTAGTGTCAAATAAATGTTAAATTGTCTTCAGTGTTTACAAAAAGGCATTTTAGTGCCAATTAGAAAACTCTAAACCGCCTTCAATGTTCACACAAACCCGTCTTGGCGTCGAAAACTCACTTTAGAGCCATTGAAAAGTCTTTACAAAAACAAACTTCGGTGCCAAATAAACGTTAAATTGTCTTCAGTGTTGAGGAAAAGGCACTTAAGTGCCATTGAAAATTCTAAATTGGCTTCAGTCCTTACAAATATGCACTTAAGTGCCAATTACAAAACGTTAAACCGCCTTCAATGTTCACACAAACCCGTCTTAAGGTCGAAAACACATTTCTTTACAAAAACAAATTAATGTAAAATTTTCTTCAGTGTTTATGAAAACGCACTTAAGTGCCATTTAAAATTCTAAATTGGCTTCAGTCTTTATAAAAATGCATTTAAGTGCCAATTAGAAAACTCTAAACTGCCTTCAATGTTCACACAAACCCGTCTTAGTGTCAAAAACTCACTTTAGCGCCATTGAAAACTCTTTACAAGAACGCACTTTAGTGCCAAATAAACTTTAAAATATCTTCAGTGTTTGCAAAAATGCACTTAAGTGCCATTGAAAATTCTAAATTGGCTTCAATCTTTACAAAAATTAACTTTAGTGCCAATTAGAAAACTCTAAACTGCCTTGAATGTTCACACAAACCCGTCTTAGCGTCGAAAACTCACTTTAGCGCCATTGAAAACTCTTTACAAGAAAGCACTTTAGTGCCAAATAAACTTTAAAATGTCTTCAGTGTTTGCAAAAACACACTTAAGTGCCATTGAAAATTCTAAATTGGCTTCAATCTTTACAAATATGCATTTTAGTGCCAATTAGAAAATGTTAAACCGCCTTCAATGTTCACACAAACCCATTGAAAACGCACTTTAGGGTTTTCAAACTATTTTGAACCCAAATAGGTGAAATGAGATCATCTCCCACGGCACACCAGACTGTATCTCACGGCACAGTGGTGTGCCGCGGCACAGTGGTTGAAAAACACAGCTTTAATGAACACTAATAAGCATGTAAAGTCCACTTTACTGGTCTTTTAAGGTAAGATTACACATTGCTTTTGTTTTTCTTCTAATTTTAATAGAACTAACACTTATTTTAAAATGACCCTCTGTATGATTACCATGTATTAACGTCCATTATAGCACTTGGAGGAAAATGAAAGAATTAGAAGCAGTGCAGCAATCAGCAATGAACGTCTACTGGCACACTTTGTTCCGTACTAAAGTGAACACACCACACATTCAACACTAGCAGAACCGGGACATTTAAATGTAGCCCCCCGAGGCAAAACAATTATCTAAATAAATAAATAATAAATCATCTAAATTTAGCCCCCCGAGGCAAAATAATTATCTAAATAAATAAATAATAAATAATCTAAATTTAGCCCCCCGAGGCAAAATAATTATCTAAATAAATAAATAATAAATAATCTAAATTTAGCCCCCCCGAGGCAAAATAAATTATCTAAATTTGGCCCCCTGAGGCAAAATATTTATCTAAATAAATAAATAAATAATAAATAATCTAAATTTGGCCCCCCAAGGCAAAATAATTATCTAAATAAATAAATAATAAATAATCTAAATTTGGCCCCCCGAGGCAAAATAATTATCTAAATAAATAAATACATAATAAATAGTCTAAACTGGGCCCCCCGAGGCAAAATAATTATCTAAATAAATAAATAATAAATCATCTAAATTTAGCCCCCCGAGGCAAAATAATTTTCTAAATAAATAAATAATAAATTATCTAAATTTAGCCCCCCCGAGGCAAAATAAATTATCTAAATTTGGCCCCCTGAGGCAAAATATTTATCTAAATAAATAAATAAATAATAAATAATCTAAATTTGGCCCCCCAAGGCAAAATAATTATCTAAATAAATAAATAATAAATAATCTAAATTTGGCCCCCCGAGGCAAAATAATTATCTAAATAAATAAATACATAATAAATAGTCTAAACTGGGCCCCCCGAGGCAAAATAATTATCTAAATAAATAAATAATAAATCATCTAAATTTAGCCCCCCGAGGCAAAATAATTTTCTAAATAAATAAATAATAAATAATCTAAATTTAGCCCCCCCGAGGCAAAATAAATTATCTAAATTTGGCCCCCTGAGGCAAAATATTTATCTAAATAAATAAATAAATAATAAATAATCTAAATTTGGCCCCCCAAGGCAAAATAATTATCTAAATAAATAAATAATAAATAATCTAAATTTGGCCCCCCGAGGCAAAATAATTATCTAAATAAATAAATACATAATAAATAGTCTAAACTGGGCCCCCCGAGGCAAAATAATTATCTAAATAAATAAATAATAAATCATCTAAATTTAGCCCCCCGAGGCAAAATAATTTTCTAAATAAATAAATAATAAATTATCTAAATTTAGCCCCCCCGAGGCAAAATAAATTATCTAAATTTGGCCCCCTGAGGCAAAATATTTATCTAAATAAATAAATAAATAATAAATAATCTAAATTTGGCCCCCCAAGGCAAAATAATTATCTAAATAAATAAATAATCTAAATTTGGCCCCCGAGGCAAAATAATTATCTAAATAAATAAATACATAATAAATAGTCTAAACTGGGCCCCCCGAGGCAAAATAATTATCTAAATAAATAAATAATAAATCATCTAAATTTAGCCCCCCGAGGCAAAATAATTTTCTAAATAAATAAATAATAAATAATCTAAATTTAGCCCCCCCGAGGCAAAATAAATTATCTAAATTTGGCCCCCTGAGGCAAAATATTTATCTAAATAAATAAATAAATAATAAATAATCTAAATTTGGCCCCCCAAGGCAAAATAATTATCTAAATAAATAAATAATCTAAATTTGGCCCCCGAGGCAAAATAATTATCTAAATAAATAAATACATAATAAATAGTCTAAACTGGGCCCCCCGAGGCAAAATAATTATCTAAATAAATAAATAATAAATCATCTAAATTTAGCCCCCAGAGGCAAAATAATTTTCTAAATAAATAAATAATAAATAATCTAAATTTAGCCCCCCCGAGGCAAAATAAATTATCTAAATTTGGCCCCCTGAGGCAAAATATTTATCTAAATAAATAAATAAATAATAAATAATCTAAATTTGGCCCCCCGAGGCAAAATAATTATCTAAATAAATAAATACATAATAAATAGTCTAAACTGGGCCCCCCGAGGCAAAATAATTATCTAAATAAATAAATAATAAATAATCTAAATTTGGCCCCCCGAGGCAAAATAATTATGTAAATAAATAAATAATAAATAATTTAAATTTAGCCCCCCGAGGCAAAATATGTATCTAAATAAATAAATAAATAATAAATAATCTAAATTTGGCCCCCCAAGGCAAAAATAATTATCTAAATAAATAAATAATAAAGAATCTAAATTTAGCCCCGTGAGGCAAAATAAATTATCTAAATTTGGCCCCCAAGGCAAAATATTTATCTAAATAAATAAATAAATAATCTAAATTTGGCCCCCCAAGGCAAAATAATTATCTAAATAAATAAATAATAAATAATCTAAATTTGGCCCCCCGAGGCAAAATAATTATCTAAATAAATAAATACATAATAAATAGTCTAAATTTGGCCCCCCGAGGCAAAATAATTATCTAAATAAATAAATAATAAATAATCTAAATTTAGCCCCCCGAGGCAAAATAACATTTTTAAATTTGGCCCCCCGAGGCAAAATATTTATCTAAATAAATAAATAATAAATAATCTAAATTTGGCTCCCTGAGGCAAAATAATTATCTAAATAAATAAATAATAAATAATCTAAATTTGGCCCCCCGAGGCAAAATAATTATCTAAATAAATAAATACATAATAAATCGTCTAAATTTGGCCCCCCGAGGCAAAATAATTATCTAAATAAATAAATAATAGATAATCTAAATTTGGCCCCCTGAGGCAAAATAATTATCTAAATAAATAAATAATAAATAATCTAAATTTGGCCCCCCGAGGCAAAATAATTATCTAAATAAATAAATAATAAATAATCTAAATTTGGCCCCCCGAGGCAAAATTATTATCTAAATAAATAAATACATAATAAATAGTCTAAATTTGGCCCCCAGAGGCAAAATAATTATCTAAATAAATAAATAATAAATAATCTAAATTTAGCCCCCCGAGGCAAAATAAAATATCTAAATTTGGCCCCCCGAGGCAAAATATTTATCTAAATAAATAAATAATAAATAATCTAAATTTGGCCCCCTGAGGCAAAATAATTATCTAAATAAATAAATAATAAATAATCTAAATTTGGCCCCCCGAGGCAAAATAATTATCTAAATAAATAAATACATAATAAATCGTCTAAATTTGCCCCCCCGAGGCAAAATAATTATCTAAATAAATAAATAATAGATAATCTAAATTTGGCCCCCCGAGGCAAAATAATTATCTAAATAAATAAATAATAAATAATCTAAATTTGGCCCCCCGAGGCAAATTAAATGATCTAAATTTGGCCCCCCTAGGCAAAATATTTATCTAAATAAATAAATAATAAATAATCTAAATTTGGCCCCCCGAGGCAAAATAATGATCTAAATAAATAAATAATAAATAATCTAAATTTGGCCCCCCAAGGCAAAATAATTATCTAAATAAATAAATAATAAATAATCTAAATTTGGCCCCCCGAGGCAAAATAATGATCTAAATAAATAAATAATAAATAATCTAAATTTGGACCCCCGAGGCAAAATAATTGCCCAGGCCTGGTTTAGTGGATACAATAAAACACAAATAAGCATATAAAATTAACTTCTACCCCTTTCTGGCATACTTTGTTCCGTACTAAAGTGAACACACCACAGATTCAACACTAGCAGAACCGGGACTTTTAAATGTAGCCCCCCGAGGCAAAATAATTATCTAATTAAATAAATAATAAATAATCTAAATTTGGCCCCCCGAGGCAAAATAATTATGTAAATAAATAAATAATAAATAATCTAAATTTAGCCCCCAAGGCAAAATAATTATGTAAATAAATAAATAATAAATAATCTAAATTTGGCCCCCCGAGGCAAAATAATTATGTAAATAAATAAATAATAAATAATCTAAATTTGCCCCCCCGAGGCAAAATAATTATTTAAATAAATAAATAATAAATAATCTAAATTTGGCCCCCCGAGGCAAAATAAATTATCTAAATTTGGCCCCCTGAGGCAAAATATTTATCTAAATAAATAAATAAATAATAAATAATCTAAATTTGGCCCCCCAAGGCAAAATAATTATCTAAATAAATAAATAATAAATAATCTAAATTTGGCCCCCCGAGGCAAAATGATTATCTAAATAAATAAATAATAAATAATCTAAATGTAGCCCCCTGAGGCAAAATAATTATCTAAATAAATAAATACATAATAAATAGTATAAACTGGGCCCCCCGAGGCAAAATAATTATCTAAATAAATAAATAATAAATAATCTAAATTTGGCCCCCCGAGGCAAAATGATTATCTAAATAAATAAATAATGAATAATCTAAATGTGGCCCCCCGAGGCAAAATAATTATCTAAATAAATAAATAACAAATAATGTAAATTCAGCCCCCCGAGGCAAAATAATTATCTAAATAAATGAATAATAAATAATCTAAATTTAGCCCCCCGAGGCAAAATAAAATATCTAAATTTGGCCCCCCGAGGCAAAATATTTATCTAAATAAATAAATAATAAATAATCTAAATTTGGCCCCCTGAGGCAAAATAATTATCTAAATAAATAAATAATAAATAATCTAAATTTGGCCCCCCGAGGCAAAGTAATTATCCAAATAAATAAATAATAAATAATCTAAATTTGGCCCCCCGAGGCAAAATAAATTATCTAAATTTGGCCCCCCGAGGCAAAATATTTGTCTAAATAAATAAATAAATAATAAATAATCTAAATTTGGCCCCCCAAGGCAAAATAATTATCTAAATAAATAAATAATAAATAATCTAAATTTGGCCCCCTGAGGCAAAATGATTATCTAAATAAATAAATAATAAATAATCTAAATGTAGCCCCCCGAGGCAAAATAAATGATCTAAATTTGGCCCCCCGAGGCAAAATATTTATCTAAATAAATATATAAATAAATAAATAAATAAATAATAAATCATCTAAATTTGGCCCCCCAAGGCAAAATAATTATCTAAATAAATAAATAATAAATAATCTAAATTTGGCCCCCCGAGGCAAAATAAATTATCTAAATTTAGCCCCCCAAGGCAAAATAAATGATCTAAATTTGGCCCCCCGAGGCAAAATATTTATCTAAATAAATAAATAATAAATAATTTAAATTTGGCCCCCCAAGGCAAAATGATTATCTAAATAAATAAATAATAAATAATCTAAATGTAGCCTCCCGAGGCAAAATAATTATCTAAATAAATAAATAATAAATAATCTAAATTTAGCCCCCCGAGGCAAAATAATTATCTAAATAAATAAACAATAAATAATCTAAATTTAGCCCCCCGAGGCAAAATAAATGATCTAAATTTGGCCCCCCGAGGCAAAATATTTATCTAAATAAATAAATAAATAATAAATAATCTAAATTTTGCCCCCCAAGGCAAAATAATTATCTAAATAAATAAATAATAAATAATCTAAATTTGGCCCCCCTAGGCAAAATGATTATCTAAATAAATAAATAATAAATAATCTAAATTTGGCCCCCCGAGGCAAAATAATTATCTAAATAAATAAATAATAAATAATCTAAATTTGGCCCCCCGAGGCAAAATAATTGCCCAGGCCTGGTTTAGTGGATACAATAAAACACAAATAAGCATATAAAATCAACGTGTACCCCTTTCTTCATGTCTCAACATTTACTGATAATAAGTAACATGTTATCACTTACATTAACTTGTGTTTGATTTTATTTTGTTATTTTTGTCATGTTCCACATGTTTTTTTTTTTCTTCCTATTTTACACCTTCATTTCCTGTTTGAAGCTCTTCTTTTGAATGTAAGTTTCCTGTTTGGCCAAAATTTAGGCCAAAATGCGTCCGTTCTCCCTTTTGGGGCGGTATAGCTCGGTTGGTAGAGTGGCCAGCAACTTGAGGGATCCGGGTTCGATCCCCGCTTCCGCCACCCTAGTCACTGCCGTGGTGTCCTTGGGCAAGACGCTTTACCCACCTGCTCCCAGTGCCACCCACACTGGTTTAAATGTAACTTAGATATTGGGTTTCACTATGTAAAAGCTCTTTGAGTCACTAGAGAAAAGCGCTATATAAATGCAATTCACTTTACTTTTGCTGAGTTTAGCGATTAGCTCTGCTGGGACTCCTGCTAAGTTGTATTATATTGACGACGGTGAGATGTTTGTTTTCCTGTTCATAATTATGTTTACCTCCAACATGTTTACTACATAATCTCAATTCTTAGTACCTGTTACTTTTATTTGTTTTCCACTTTTTTGAGAGTTTCCCCGCTCCTATCATGTGTTTCCTCGCCAGACTTGTTATTTTTCCACTTGGTATTCTTGTGACTGTCAACCGTTTCTGCTCATTAAAGACTTTACTGACTACACCTGCCTTGTCTCTGCATCCTGGGGTATCGCTAAATGACATCACAGCCAAACGTGACGAGGTGTGTTCAAAAGCTTGTTTACTTCCCCCGGGAAAGTGTCACCATTTTGTCATAGGGAGAGAAGAGAATGGCAGGTGTGTAGTCAGTGTTGCCAACTCTTCAGTAAAATGGGTATTGGCTGTCTAAAACAAAACTAAACAGACCTAATTATTTTTAATTTGCATTATTGGCTGTTTCCTGCGTGTTTGCGACTCATTCAGACAGCTTACAGTCCACCTTTGAGAAGGCATTTTCCTTTGATTTCCCATCGATATTTGCAATTAAAGTGACTTTCCTATTATATCAATTAGTTCCAGCTCCGTTAACACTCTTAGGCTCTGGGACGCTAACAAGCTAAGAGTTGTGGTTGCTAACTGGGTTGACTTTCTGGAAGAAAGAAAAAAAACGCTCAGTGAAGTAAGTTGTATTTCATACGGTGAGATAATTAAGGATCACACTCCTCAGCCTTCCCGGTAAGGTCACTGGAGAGGAGGCTACGCCGGGTAGTCGAACCTCGGATCCAGGAGGAACAGTGTGGTTTTCGCCCTGGTCGTGGAACGGTAAACCAGCTCTATACTCTGGGCAGGGTCCTTGAGGGTGCATGGGAGTTTGCCCAACCAGTCTACATGTGTTTTGTGGACTTGGAGAAGGCATTCGACCGTGTGGGGGAGTGCTCAGAGAGTATGGGGTACCGGACTGTCTGATCGTGGCGGTCCGCTCCCTGTATGATCAGTGCCAGAGCTTGGTCGGACACGTTTCCAGTGAGGGTTGGACTCCGCCAAGGCTGCCCTTTGTCACCCATTCTGTTCATAACTTTTACGGACAGAATTTCTAGGCGCTAGTAAAGGCGTTGAGGGGATCTGGTTTGGTGGCTGCAGGATTAGGTCTCTGCTTTTTTGCAGATGATGTGGTCCTGATGGCTTCATCTGGCCAGGATCTTCAGCTCTCACTGGATCGGTTCGCAGCCGAGTGCGAAGCGACTGGGATGGGAATCAGCACCTCCAAGTCCGAGTCCATGGTTCTCGCCCAGGAAAAGGGTGCAGTGCCATCTCCGGGTTGGGGAGGAGATCTTGCCCCAAGCGGAGGAGTTCAAGTACCTCGGAGTCTTGTTCACGAGTGAGGGAAGAGTGGATGGTGAGATGGACAGGCGGATCGGTGCGGCGTCTTCAGTAATGCGGACGCTGTATCGATCCGTTGTGGTGAAGAAGGAGCTGAGCCGGAAGGCAAAGCTCTCAATTTACCGGTCGATCTTTGGGTTAAGACCGAAAGGACAAGATCACGGGTACAAGCAGCCCAAATGAGTTGCCGGGTGGCTCCTTTAGAGATAGGGTGAGAAGCTCTGCCATCCGGGAGGAGCTCAAAGTAAAGCTACTGCTCCTCCACATGGAGAGAAGCCAGATGAGGTGGTTCGGGCATCTGGTCAGGATGCCACCCGAGGTGTTTGGGGCACATCCGACTGGCAGAAGGCCAAGGGGAAGACCAAGGACACGTTGGGAAGACTATGTCTCCCGGCTGGCCTGGGAACGCCTCGGGATCCCCCGGGAGGAGCTGGACGAATTGGCTGGGGAGAGGGAAGTCTGGACTTCCCTGCTTAGGCTGCTGCCCCCACGACCCGACCTCGGATAAGCGGAAGAAAATGGATGGATGGATGGAGATAATTAAGATTATCTAGAAAATGAATGGATGGATGAAATAAATTCAGAATGTTTCTATTGGTTTAAAGAGTTTCTTGAATTGGATCATATTAGTACATTGTTTTGATTTATTTGCTTAGTCCTTTCCATAATTCCACATACTGATAGACTGAAGGTCTTAAGTGTTGTACATGTTTTAAATTACATTTTTCTCTAAGGTTATATTACTCCTCTTTTGTGGAGAAGAATTGTTGTACATTTATGGGTAGCAGGTTAGAGTTTGCTTTTTCACAAAGTCGTGGGATTTAAGTATTTTCAA
>NC_084743.1:13864834-13907334 GCF_033978785.1 Entelurus aequoreus
ATATATATATGTGTGTGTGTGCATATATATATATGTGTGTGTGTATATATATATATAGCTGTAGTTCACTGAAATTCAAGTATTTATTTTTTATATATATTTATATATATAAAAGAAATACTTGAATTACAGTGAATTACAGATATATATATATATATATATATATATATATATATATATATATATATATATATATATATATATATATATATATATATATATATATATATGTATATACACATATATATACATATATATATATACATATACATATATATATATATATATATATATATATATATATATATGTATATACACATATATATACATATATATATATACATATACATATATATATATATATATATATATATATATATATATATATATATATATATCTATATATATATATATATATATATATATGTATATATATATATATATATATGTATATATATATATATATATATATATATATATATATATATATATATATATATATATATATATATAGCTGTAATTCACTGAAATTCAAGTGTTTATTTTATTATATATATATATATATATATATATATATATATATATATATATATATATATATATAAAATAAATACTTGAATTTCAGCGAATTACATATATATATATATATATATATATATATATATATATATATATATATATATATATATATATATATATACATATATATACATATATATATATATAGCTGTAATTTGGTGAAATTCAAGTATTTATTCTATTATACATATATATATATATATATATATATATATATATATATATATATATATATATATATATATGTATATATATATATATATATATATATATATATATATATATATATATATATATATATGTATATATATATATATATATATATATATATATATATATATATATATATATATATATATATATATATATATATATATATATATATATAAATAAAAGAAGGAGGATAGGGATGATGTTCGTTAAGAAATTTTGAATATCTCCCTAATTCTGAGGTGTCAAGGTTGGCAAGTATAACCATAGCAACGCTTACTCCAATCAGTTATCATAATTCCAAATAGGTAGATATCTTCGACATCCTCAACTGTAAGGGTTGCCAGGCGCCCGCCGCTCCCGATCCCCCCCCGGGACCCGAGATCTTGTCAATTTCGTTGAGAGGCCAGTTGGTCGATTCCATTGTTTAGATTTTGAAAAGCTGGTGCAAAATGAGGCGACAAAAGACAAGACAAAACAAAGAAGCTTGCAGGAGAGATAAGGGAGGAGGGGGGAGGGAACGTGTCTGCCTTCGACGAGTGCCAGAGAGAAAGAGCATTTTGCACAGCATTTGAGTAAATATATTCATAGATGGTACCAACAGTGTCGTCTGTTGTGCAGTTGGTATCAGTTCCAAACCCAGCTAGCGCCCCCAGTGCCGATCCCCAGGTCAGATGAACTGCGTCACGTTGATTATCACTAAGCCCAAATCATCATAAATCATGCGAGTGACCTCGCCGTGCACGGTTACCCCTGATGAGAGAAGTAAAGTGCTACCTGAGGTATGCTTCTTTAATTGCACACATACATAAAGACTGATTGCTCAACACTGGACTGGCGGAAGGGTTCTGGCGAGTCCACGCTCCTCAGGTTAGACACTTACTTAGTCCTCGGCGCTGGCGGCCCACGCTCGTCCATTGATTGCCTGTAATGGCGGGATATTGTGACGGCTGAGAAAAGAGGAAGGTGGATGGTGTGGGTGGCGTTCGCCTACAACAGAGCTGGGCAAATATTTAGACTCGGGGGGCCAGTTTGAGAGACAACAATGTGTCTGGGGGGGCCAATGTAATTATACGTACATATTTAGAGGTACAAATCTGCTGTACAGTATCAGTGTTTGGGTCCTCTTTTTCTGGAACACTGCAAAAACTGAAATTAAGTAACATCTGAACCGAGAATGTCGTTGTGGCTTGTGCAGCCCTTTGAGACACTCGTGATGTAGGGCTGAGAGTCCAGTCCATAGTGGATCTAACATAATAGTGTGAGTCCAGTCCATAGTGGATTTAACATAATAGTGAGAGTCCAGTCCGTAGTGGATCTAACATAATAGTGAGAGAGTCCAGTCCATAGTGGATCTAACATAATAGTGAGAGTCCAGTCCATAGTGGATCTAACATAATAGTGAGAGAGTCCAGTCCATAGTGGATCTAACATAATAGTGAGAGTCCAGTCCATAGTGGATCTAACATAATAGTGAGAGTCCGGTCCATAGTGGATCTAACATAATAGTGAGAGTTCAGTCCATAGTGGATCTAACATAATAGTGGGAGTCCAGTCCATAGTGGATCTAACATAATAGTGAGAGTCCGGTCCTTAGTGGATCTAACATAATAGTGAGAGTCCAGTCCATAGTGGATCTAACATAATAGTGTGAGAGTCCAGTCCATAGTGGATCTAACATAATAGTGGGAGTCCAGTCCATAGTGGATCTAACATAATAGTTTGAGAGTCCAGTCCATAGTGGATCTAACATAATAGTGGGAGTCCAGTCCATAGTGGATCTAACATAATAGTGGGAGTCCAGTCCATAGTGGATCTAACACAGTAGTGTGAGAGTCCAGTCCATAGTGGGGCCAGCAGGAGATCCTCTTTAATAGAGAAAGGTCAGCAGTGCAGAGATGTCCCCAACTGATGCACAGAGTAGTGGTCCACCTTGGGTCCCGACTTAGGACAGCTAGCATCTCATCTGTGGTCACCGAATCTGTGCCCCCCCCTCCACCACAAAGGAGAGAGGGTCAGAGCAGAAAAGAAACGGCAGATCAACTGGTCTAAAAAGGGGTGTCTATTTAAAAGCTAGAGTGTACAAATGAGTTTTAAGATGGGACTTAAATGCTTCTACTGAGGTAGCATCTCTAACTGTTACCAGTAGAACATTCCAGAGTATTGGAGCCCCAATAGAAAACGCTCTATAGACCGCAGACTTTTTTGGGGGGCTCTGGGAATCGCTAATAAACCGGAGTTCTTTGAACGCAGATTTCTTGCCGGGACATATGGTACAATACAATCGGCAAGATAGGATGGAGCTAGACCCTTTAGTATTTTATACGTAAGTAGTAAAACCTTAAAGTGCACAGGAAGCCAGTGCAGGTGAGCCAGTATAGGTATATGTATAGGTATATATGGTATAGGTATATATATAGGTATATATGTATATAAAGGTATATACAGTATAGGTATATATATAGGTATATATGTATATAAAGGTATATACAGTATAGGTATATATATAGGTATATATGTATATAAAGGTATATACAGTATAGGCGTATTATTTTGAAACTTTCTTGTTCTTGTCAAAAGTCTAGCAGCCGCATTTTGTACCAACTGTAATCTTTTAATGCTAGACATAGGGGGACCCGAAAATAATACGTTACAGTAATCGAGACGAGACGTAACGAATGCATGAATAATGATCTCAGCGTCGCTCGTGGACAAAATGGAACGGATTTTAGCGATATTACGTAGATGAAAGAAGGCCGTTTTAGTAACACTCTGTCACGATCTGTGGTCTAGATCATGTTCTGTTTGGTTATGTTTTGTTAGTTTTTGGACTCTACAGTTCCTGTTTTTGTGCACTCTTGTTTGTTTTGGTTTCCATGACTACTCATTAGTTCCACCTGCCTTATGCACGCGCCTGTTCTAATCGTGATATTATTATTTAAGCCTGTAGTAGTTGGGAAAGGGCATGTTCACCACTGTGTTACATGGCCTTTCCTTTTAATAACACTCAGTAAACCTTTGGGAACTGAGGAGCAGTCCGGGGGTCTCCCTTGTGCTATTTTAGGCTTCATAATGCGCCACACATTTTCAATGGGAGACAGGTCTGGACTACAGGCAGGCCAGTCTAGTACCCGCACTCCTTTACTATGAAGCCAAGTTGATGTAACACGTGGCTTGGCATTGTCTTGCTGAAATAAGCAGGGGCGTCCATGATAACGTTGCTCGGATGGCAACATATGTTGCTCAAAAACCTGTATGTACCTTTCAGCATTAATGGTGCCTTCACAGATGTGTAAGTTACCCATGTCTTGGGCACTAATACACCCCCATACCATCACAGTTGCTGGCTTTTACACTTTGCGCCTATAACATTCCGGAAGGTTCTTTTCCTCAACATCCACAGTTTCCAAAAACAATTTGAAATGTGGACTCGTTAGACCACAGAACACTTTTCCACTTTGTATCAGTCCATCTTAGATGAGCTCGGGCCCAGCGAAGCCGACGGCGTTTCTGGGTGTTGTTGATAAACGGTTTTCGCCTTGCATAGGAGAGTTTTCACTTGCACTTACAGATGTAGCGACCAACTGTAGTTACTGACAGTGGGTTTCTGAAGTGTTCCTGAGCCCATGTGGTGATATCCTTTACACACTGATGTGGCTTGTTGCTGCAGTACAGCCTGAGGGATGGAAGGTCACGGGCTTAGCTGCTTACGTGCAGTGATTTCTCCAGATTCTCTGAACCCTTTGATGATATTACGGAGCGTAGATGGTGAAATCCCTCAATTCCTTGCAATAGCTGGTTGACAAAGGTTGTTCTTAAACTGTTCAACAATTTGCTCACGCATTTGTTGACAAAGTGGTGACCCTCGCCCCGTCCTTGTTTGTGAATGACTGAGCATTTCATGGAATCTACTTTTATACCCAATCATGGCACCCACCTGTTCTCAATTAGCCTGCACACCTGTGGGATGTTCCAAATAAGTGTTTGATGAGCATTCCTCAACTTTATCAGTATTTATTGCCACCTTTCCCAACTTCTTTGTCACGTGTTGCTGGCATCAAATTCTAAAGTTAATGATTATTTGCAGAAAAAAAAAAATGTTTATCAGTTTGAACATCAAATATGTTGTCTTTGTAGCATATTCAACTGAATATGGCTTGAAAATGATTAGCAAATCATTGTATTCCGTTTATATTTACATCTAACACAATTTCCCAACTCATATGGAAACAGGGTTTGTACTTCGTTGAGTTATAGTCTAGATTAAATCATGCTTTTACCTTAAAGCCGTGTCCAGGTCTAGTCCGTCTGCATCACGGGAGAACAAATCTCTGGTAAAACTCCACGTCATGACACACTCCTACAATGTTGTCTGCATGACGACATGTTTTGTCCTATCCCTCAACCATCACAACACTCAACATCCTCCATTTGTCTCCACCACTCTGGCTGAACATCTGCACTCAAATCAAGCCCTTTAAAGGCCTACTGAAAGCCACTACTAGCGACCACGCAGTCTGATAGTTTATATATCAATGATGAAATCGATAACATTGCAACACATGCCAATACGGCCGGGTTAACTTATAAAGTGACATTTAAAAATTTCCCGGGAAATATCCGGCTGAAACGTCGCGGTATGATGACGTATGCGCGTGACGTAGTCAGTTTAACGGACGTTATGGTACCCCGTAGAATCCTATACAAAAAGCTCTGTTTTCATTTCATAATTCCACAGTATTCTGGACATCTTTTGCAATTTGTTTAATGAACAATGAAGGCTGCAAAGAAGACAGTTGTAGGTGGGATCGGTGTATTAGCAGCGGACTACAGCAACACAACCAGGAGGACTTTGTTGGAGCGCTAGCCGTGCTAGCCGCCGACCTCACCTTGACTTCCTACGTCTCCAGGCCGCCAAACGCATCGGGTGAAGTCCTTCGCCCTTCTGCCGATCGCTGGAACGCAAGTGAGCACGGGTGTTGATGAGCAGATGAGGGCTGGCTGGCGTAGGTGGAGAGCTAATGTTTTTAGCATAGCTCTGTGCGGTCCGGTTGCTAAGTTAGCTTCAATGGCGTCGTTAGCACAGCATTGTTAACCTTCGCCAGCCTGGAAAGCATTAACCGTGTATTTACATGTCCACGGTTTAATAGTATTGTTGATTTTCTATCCATCATTCCAGTCAGGGGTTTATTTTTTTTGTTTCTATATGCAGTTAAAGCACGATGCTATCACGTTAGCTCGTAGCTAAAGCATTTCGCCGATGTATTGTCGTGGAGATAAAAGGCACTGAATGTCCATTTCGCGTTCTCGACTCTCATTTTCAAGAGGATATAGTATCCCAGGTGGTTTAAAATACAAATCCGTGATCCACAATAGAAAAAGGAGAGTGTGGAATCCAATGAGCCAGCTTGTACCTAAGTTACGGTCAGAGCGAAAAAAGATACGTCCATCACTGCCTCTCAAGTCCTTCACTGTAACGTTCCTCATCCACGAATCTTTCATCCTCGCTCAAATTAATGGGGTAATCATCACTTTCTCGGTCCGAATCTCTCTCGCTCCATTGTAAACAATGGAGAATTGTGAGGAATACTAGCTCCTGTGACGTCACGCTACTTTTTTTATCAGCGAGCAAAAGTTGCGAACTTTATCGTCGATTTTCTCTACTACATCCTTTCAGCAAAAATATGGCAATATCGCGAAATGATCAAGTATGACACATAGAATGGATCTGCTATTCCCGTTGAAATAAAAAAAAAATCATTTCAGTAGGCCTTTAAACACCGATTGTGTTGTGTAGCCGACAACAACCCGGGACAACACAACAACCCGTCACACAAACACACGTGCACGTCCTCACTGCTCAACGCCTCCTTTTTATGCATCCACTTCGCTGTGAGATACAACTCAAATCCAAATTACTTTTACACTGCTTTACCACTATTATTAAACACACAAAATAGGTATCACACACACACACACACACGCACTCAAGCAAACGAGCGGCGTAAAAACTATCAAAAAGCGAGTGTGGGTGGAAATAATTGCTATTCCTACAGGATGACGATTAGATTTCCAGTGTGGAGGGGGAGCGAAAGAAAAAAAACTGTGAAATTGCATGCTTTTAACAACATCGGGTTGAAATATCATCTCTCTGAAACGCGAGAAAGCTCCGGGTAACTAGATAAGTATAACCTATGCATCCGAGGTGTCCAACTTGTAACCACTGCGTCACTGTATCTCGAATCGGCAAAAAAAAAATCCCTGCGTTTCCGTGACATGTGAGCGGGTATATGAGTATTTTCACTTTGAAAGCATTTGTACAACCTTTCACTGGACAACTCACAACACGTTCCTTCGAGTGAGCTATTAAAAATGAGCCTTAAACGCTGTGAATATGTTAAATAGCTGCGTGCAAGCAGTTCCAACACACGTAAACACACAGCGTGGTTCATTTCCATGCATTTTATCAAATTATTTATTATTTATCAAAAAAAAACTAGAGGGTTTACAGTAAAAATGTGTCATCTTTGGTTGCCATCTTTGGTTGCCATCTTTGGTTGCCTCCACATGCAAACTCCACACACAAGGAACCCCGAGCCTTGGAATCGAACCCAGGACCCTCTCACTGCGAGGCAGTGAGATTCTGTATCTAGAATCGGCAAAATATATATATATATATATATATATATATATATATATATATATATATATATATATATATATATATATATATATATATATATATATATATATATATATATATATATATATATATTTATATTTATATTTTTTTGTATATATATACATATGTATATGTATATATATACTGTATATATATATTTTTTGGTGTATATATATATATATATATATATATATATATATATATATATATATACACACAAAAATATATATATATACATATACATACATATATATATATATATATATATATATACACACAAATATATATATATATACATATACATATACACACATATATATATATATATATATATATATATATATATATATATATATATATATATATATATATATATATATATATATATATATATACATATTATTTTTTTTGTGTATATATATATATATATATATATATATATATATATATATATATATATATATATATATATATATATATATTTATGTATACACATTTTTCTTAGAGTATATTTCTTTTTTATTATTCATTTTATTTAACTTGGATATTTATAAGTTTACATTCCATAAAATAACATATAGACATACATAGTATATATAGACATATAGACATATATACATATAAACATATACATATACATACTTATATGTATATATACATAGGTATATGTATGTATATGTTTATATGTATATGTTTATTTGTATATGTTTATATTTATATATTTATAAGTATATATGTCTATATGTTTATATGTTTGCATGTATGTGTATGTTTGTATATATACCATATATGTTTGCATACGTATGTGTGTATACATGTGTGTATATACTGTAAACATGGATACGTGTGGAGAGAGTTTTGTGTTTTTCCCATCATGCTTTGCAATGGATTAAAATGCGTGTAATTTAGAAGTTTTTATCGTACATAGTTTTTGTATAATGTCCACAAACTTCAGTGAGCAGGTTGTGTTATGTGTGTTGAAGTTTTGTGTTGGTTGAAATAGATGGATGGATGGAATTAATTATTTTTTTTGCATCATGACTAGGGAAGGTTGTTTGCATTGGGTCGTAAAAAGTAATTGCTGTGGAAATTCCCATCTAGAGCAATTTTAAAGCTCATTGTCCACTAGATGGCGGCATCAAAATTACTACTTAAAACGAATGTAAGATTCCTTATCAGACTTGAAGGCCTCGGCAGACCGTGGTCTGGACACCCCTGATCTAAACAAAATAGATATTTATTTATCAAGCCGCCGGGCTTTGTGTGATTACAACTGAAACTGAATAATTTTGCTTTTATTTTTGCGTACAAATCGAAGAGAACACGCTTGCATGTTCTCTTCTTCTCGTTTTAACGTGCTGTGACCGTGCGGGCGGTTCGACCACAACAGCGTGACCTTAGCAAGTCATACCGTAAGCATAGTGAGAAGGTGAAAATAGCCAGATGACAGTGAAGAGCCCTGTCGGAGGGTATGACTCATTACCAGGGAGCCGGAATAAAGCAGATTAAAAAAACGGAGTGGCCAGATGGCTGGGCTGCAAAGGCAGAACGTTGACAGACAGCATGTCGTTATTTTGTATCTTCCGCCGCTGCAGAATGGACGTCAATAACCAGGAGACGAAGGCTCCGCCCGTGTTTGTGAGGTTGCAAATGTGCAGATTAGAGCGGGTTAATTTACTCGGGGGGTAGAAACACCTGGCCGCGGCTGCTTCTCGTGCCGCGTTGAATGCTAATTGTGGCGGACAATTTGGGACAAGTGTGCAGAATGTGCGACGTCGCCTCCTCCTCCGCCGTCTTAGTCGGGGCTCGTTAAAAAGCACACCTGCTCGGTTGTACACGGTAATGACAACCGGTGGACTGACTTGCAGGACCATCGCGGGCTCATAATCGGGCTGCACCATTTTTTTTGCGACTTATACACACTATAATGCCAAAAGTATTTGGCCCCCTGCCTTGACTCACATATGAACTTGAAGTGCCATCCCATGGAATTGTCCAAAATGTGTTGGTATCCTGGAGATAGAGTCTGGTGGGCCGTGGGAGATGATCTAATTTCACCTATTTGGGTTAAAAATATTTTTTGCAAAGCAGTAATTATAGTCTGCAAATTATGTGTTGTTGTTGAGCTCGGCAGAGTAACCGTGTAATACTCTTCCATATCAGTAGGTGGCAGCCGGTAGCTAATTGCTTTGTAGATGTCGGAAACAGCGGGAGGCAGTGTGCAGGTAAAAAGGTATCTAATGCTTAAACCAAAAATAAACAAAAGGTGAGTGCCCCTAAGAAAAGGCATTGAAGCTTAGGGAAGGCTATGCAGAAACGAAACTAAAACTGAACTGGCTGCAAAGTAAACAAAAACAGAATGCTGGACGACAGCAAAGACTTACTGTGGCGCAAAGACAATGACAATCGACAATGTCCCCGCAAAGAAGGATAAAAACAACTGAAATATTCTTGATTGCTAAAACAGAGTAGATGCGGGAAATATCGCTCAAAGGAAGACATGAAACTGCTACAGGAAAATACCAAAAAAAGAGAAAAATCCATTAAAATAGGAGCGCAAGACATGAAATAAAACACTGCACACAGGAAAACAGCAATAAACTATTGAGACAAGAGCTATAGTGATGCATGCTTGGTTATGCTTTAAAGTCGTATCCAACAATTGCGACAACGACTTTTTACTGTCAACTGAGTTTCGTTTTTTTGTGATTTCTGCTGGTGGTGTGCCCTCCGCATTTTTTCCAACGCAAAAAATGTGCCTCGGCTCAAAAAAGGTTGAAAAACACTGTCCTGGAGCATTCAAAGTTACTTTCACTGCAACTGAGGGGCCAAGCCCAACTCCTGGAAAAACAACCCCACACCATAATTCCTCCCCCACCAAATTCCACACTCGGTACGATACAGTCCGAAATGTAGCGTTCTCCTGGCGACGTCCAAACCCGGACTGGTACATCGGATTGCCAGATGGAAAAGCGTGACTCGTCAGTCCAGAGAAGGCGTCTCCACTGCTCTAGAGTCCAGTGGTTCTCAACCTTTTCTCAGTGATGTACCCCCTGTGGAATTTGTTTTAAATTCAAGTACCCCCTAATCAGAGCAAAGCCATTTTGGTTGAAAAAAAGAGATAAAGAAGTAAAATAAAACACTATGTCATCAGTTTCTGATTTATTAAATTGTATAACAGTGCAAAATATTGCTCATTTTTAGTGGTCTTTCTTGAACTATTTGGAAACAAAGATAGGTTTTTATTTATATTTATAAAGGATTTTTGAATTGTTGCTATTTTTAGAATATTTAAAAAAAATCTCACATACCCCTTGGTGTTCAAGTACCCCAGGGGTCGGCAACCCGCGGCTCCTTGACCACTCTGATGCGGCTCAGCTACATACATGCCGACCCCCCCGATTTTCCCAGGAGATTTATGGATGTCAGTGTCTCTCATAAATTACTCCCAGGGAAAAAATAATCCTATTTACACTCTAATTACTAAATAAAGGGCGTGCCCTAATTGCACTGCAGTAATTGTCCTCTATAGCATTTACATACAGCGTGCCAGTCCAGCCACATGTTGCATGTTGTTATTACTTGCACACAGAGGAGACAGCAAAGCATACTTACTCATCAGCCACACAGCTTACACTGACGGTAGCCGTATCAAACAACTTTAACATTGTTACGTTACAAATATGCGCCACACTGTGAACCCACACCAAAAAAGAATGAAAAACACATTTCTGGAGAACATCCCACCGTAACACAACATAAACACAACACAACCACTACCCAGAATCCCATGCAGCCCTAACTCTTCCGGTCTACATTATACACCCCCGCTACCACCAAATCCCCCCACACATCAACCCCCCCCTCTCCGTGCGTTGGTTGAGCGGAAGAGTTAGGGCTGCATGGGATTCTGGGTATTGGTACCGTCAGTGTAAGATGTGTGGCTGCTGAGTTAGTACGCCTTGCTGTCACTTACGTGAGCAAGCTGAAATTGCATTCTACGTGCGGTCGAGCAGGTACACTGTTAGGGCAGACTGTAGAGGGCGCCAAATGCAGTGTCATCACGCTCTGATATTCGGGAGTTTCCCGGGAAAAGTGAGAGGGTTGGCAAATATGACGCTATCAAGCGCCATTAGTTCAAAACTCGCGGGCCGCACTAACATCAAATTTCCACATTAAAGTGCGTGCCAGTGCGTGTGTTGGAGACCCCTGGTTAACATAGCACAAAGCATTTAAGCTCTGTATGCGGTGTTTTTCATTAAAAAAAAATTACTTTCTTTAATTTGTGAAACTTGCCAAAATGGCTCTTTGAGTGGTAATGGTTGCCGACCCCTGAAGTACCCCCAGGGGTACGCATACCCCCATTTGAGAACCACTGCTCTAGAGTCCAGTGGTGACGTGCTTTACACCAGTGGTCCCCAACCTTTTTGTAGCTGGGGACCGGTCAACTCTTGAATTTTTTTTTTTTTTTTTTTTTTTTTTTCATAAAGAAATACAATCATGTGTGCTTACGGACAGTATCCTTGCAGACTGCATTGATCTGTATTGATATATAATGTATATATTGTGTTTTTTATGTTGATTTAACTAAAAAAAAAATTTTTTTATTTTATTTTTTTTATTTTTTTATTTCTTGCGCGGCCCGGTACCAATCGGTCCGCAGACCGGTACCGGTACACCACTGCATCCCACGCTTTGCATTGGACCTGGCGACGTATGGCTTAGATTCAGCCGCACGGCCATGGAAACTCATTCCATGAAGCGCTCTGCGTACTGTACGTGGGCTAATTGGAAGATCACATTAAGTTTGACTGTGCAGAAAGCCTTTGCACCATGCGCTCCAGCATCCGCTGACCCCTCTCTGTCAGTTTACGTGGCCTACCACATGGCGGCTGAGTTGCTGTTGTTCCCGAACTCTTCCATTTTCTTACAATAAAGCCGTCAGTTGACTTTGGAATATTTAGGAGTGAAGAAATTTCACCACAAGATTTGTTGCACAGGTGGCACCCTATGACAGTTCCACGCTGGAAATCACTGAGCTCGTCACAAATGTTTGTAGAAACAGTCTCCATGCCTAAGTGCTTGATTTTTTACAGTTAAAGGCCTACTGAAATGATTTTTTTTTATTTAAACGGGGATAGCAGATCTATTCTATGTGTCATACTTGATC
This sequence comes from Entelurus aequoreus, assembly GCF_033978785.1. Classification (NCBI taxonomy): domain Eukaryota; kingdom Metazoa; phylum Chordata; class Actinopteri; order Syngnathiformes; family Syngnathidae; genus Entelurus; species Entelurus aequoreus. The sequence continues at coordinate 13,877,476 of NC_084743.1, forward strand.
ATTTCGCGATATTGCCATATTTTTGCTGAAAGGATTTAGTAGAGAACAACGACGATAAAGATTGCAACTTTTGGTATCTGATAAAAAAAAAGGCTTGCCCCTACCGGAAGTAGCGTGACGTAGTCAGTTGAACATATACGCAAAGTTCCCTATTGTTTACAATGATGGCCGCATGAAGTGAGAGAGATTCGGACCGAGAAAGCGACAATTTCCCCATTAATTTGAGCGAGGATGAAAGATTTGTGGATGAGGAAAGTGCAAGTGAAGGACTAGTGGGGAGTTGAAGCTATTCAGATAGGGAAGATGCTGTGAGAGCCGGGGGTGACCTGATATTCAGCTGGGAATGACTACAACAGTAAATAAACACAAGACATATATATACTCTATTAGCCACAACACAACCAGGCTTATATTTAATATGACACAAATTAATCCTGCATAAAAACACCTGCGTGTTTGTTATGCTAGCTCCTAGCTCCTCTGCTAGCTCCTAGCTCCATAGAACACGCCAATACAATTCAAACACCTGATCAACACACACAATCACTCAGCCCAAAAGACCGTTCACCTAACCCAAGGTTCATAAAGCTTATATATTTTTAAAAAGTTACGTACGTGACGCGCACGTACGGTATGGTACGTGTTATGCTAACTCCTAGCTCCTCTGCTAGCTCCTAGCTCCATAGAACACGCCAATACAATTCAAACACCTGATCAACACACACAATCACTCAGCCCAAAAGACCGTTCACCTAACCCAAGGTTCATAAAGCTTATATATTTTAAAAAAGTTACGTACATACGCAAAAAAAAGCCAAAGCTGCATACTCACAGTAGCACGTCTGCGTCTTTGTCATCCAAATCAAAGTAATCCTGGTAAGAGTCTGTGTTGTCCCAGTTCTCTACAGGCGTCTGTGTATCCAAGTCAAAAGCCCTCCTGGTTAGAGTCTCTGTTATCCGAGTTCTTCCATCTCGACTGCATCTTTCGGGAATGTAAACAAAGAAGTGCCGGCTGTGTACTGTTGTTGCTGACTAAGTTCGAAAAATACGTCCATTTCGCACCGACAACTTTCTTCTTTGCTTGCTCGGCTTCCTTCTCCATAATGCAATGAACATGATTGCAACAGATTCACGAACACAGATGTCCAGAATACTGTGGAATTATGAAATGAAAACAGAGCTTTTTCGTATTGGCTTCAATGTGGAAGGCATACCCGTGTTCGCCGGTCTACGTCACGCGCATACGTCATCCTTAGAGGCGTTTCGAACCGGAAGTTTAGCGGCAAATTTAAAATGTCACTTTATAAGTTAACCAGGCGGTATTGGCATGTGTTATAATGTTAAGATTTCATCATTGATATATAAACTATCAGACTGCGTGGTCGGTAGTAGTGGCTTTCAGTAGGCCTTTAAGTGTTTAGGACACCTGATTCTCACATTTGGATGGGTGGCCAAATACTTTTGGCAATATAGTGTATTACAACATCCATCTCGAGACTTGCCAACAGAGGGGAGGGACCATGACTTCTGTTTTGTTTGATCAGCCGTTTTACTGCCCGTGTTACAGACACCATACGGAAACAATAAAGGAACATTTACAGAATATTGTGTAAATAACTCATTTTACGGCTTATACAGACTTTTTCTTCTCAAATTTAGTGGGTGCGGCTCTGTAGTCGGAAAAACCTGGTAATTGGAATTTTGGGAGACATTCTCAATTCAGTTTGGAACCGTGCCGCCGCTCCTCTGTAGCGCGAATCCAATTAAACGTGCACTCTCGGTCTCAGCACGCCCGCGAGCCGGGCCACAAACAATGCGTGCTCGGCGTCTGGGAACGGCAATACAGGAAGCGTGAGATCGGCCCTCGTTTTATCTTTAAGGCCGACGTTACAAGCGTCCCTCTGTGGCACGTCTGCAGTCGGTCACGTGGCAGCAGCACCATGTTTATCTCTCGCGTGGGTGTAGGCGCTTCACCTTCGCATCAGCTTTGTGCTCCGACACTGTCTCCGCCGGTTTTGACGTGGCCCCTCGGGTGTGATGAGAATTGGAATGCGACGCGCGGCTGTCAGGAGGAGAGTGATGCGGACCGACGTGCGGATGATTTCAATCTGTCGTCATCCGCTTCCGCTTAAGGCCTTCAATCATGCACGAACACCGCCTTGCTTGTTGCAATCTGAAGTCAAATCTGTGATTGTCGTCGCTCATGAAGTCGCGGTCTGATGTTTTCGAGGGGAGCGCCACTTGTTGAGGCTGCTCCTATCTCTGGTCGGCGCTCGGATCGTGCACGGTGCAAAACCCAAAAGCGGTGAATATGTCACGTTGTGTAAATGGTAAATAAAAACAGAATGCAATGATTTGCGAATCCTTTTCAACTTACACTAGCGTTCAGAAGTTTGGGGTCACCCAAGCAATTTAGTGGAATAGCCTTCATTTCTAAGAACAAGAATAGACTGTCGAGTTTCAGATGAAAGTTCTCTTTTTCTGGCCATTTTGAGCGTTTAATTGACCCCACAAATGTGACGCTCCAGAAACTCAATCTGCTCAAAGGAAGGTCAGTTTTGTAGCTTCTGTAACGAGCTAAAGTGTTTTCAGATGTGTGAACATGATTGCACAAGGGTTTTTCTAATCATCAATTAGTCTTCTGAGCCAATGAGCAAACACATTGTACCATTAGAACACTGGAGTGATAGTTGCTGGAAATGGGCCTCTATACACCTATGTAGATATTGCACCAAAAACCAGACATTTGCAGCTAGAATAGTCATTTACCACATTAGCAATGTACAGAGTGTATTTCTTTAAAGTTAAGACTAGTTTAAAGTTGTCTTCAATGAAAAGTACAGTGCTTTTCCTTCAAAAATAAGGACATTTCAATGTGACCCCAAACTTTTGAACGGTAGTGTGTATTCAATTGAATAGATTGCAAAGACAAGCTATTTAATGTTCGATTTGAAAAACGTCATATTTTTTTGCAAATAGTCATTCACTCAGAATTTAGTGGCAGCAACACATTGCAGTGTTTCCCATAAACTGCCAAGATACCTGTGGCGGTGGGGGCGTGGCTATGGGCGTGGTCAACATGACATCTTCGAGTAATTTGCATAATTTACTACAATGATATGATTTTCTATAAAAAGGCTCAAAAAAAGTATACTTACTAATTAATAATAACAGTTTTGTTTTAAACGTCCATCCATCCATCCATTTTACAACATAATTACAACACTTTATGTACATATTTATATACAGATTTGAACAATAAGTTATTCACTGAACTACATTTATTAATTGTGGTTCTTACAAAAAATATATCTTATAAAATATAAAAGCTAAAATGTCTCTTAAAGCTCTGCCCCTTTAATTAGTGCATACTAAATCATTTAACTTTAGCCTACTACTACAACCATATTATTTACCAGCAACATAAAGTGAAACAGGTGCAGAGGTGTCCTGCCACAGTCAGTAACAAATAAACAGAAAACAGTAGTGGTCAAATACAAATAAGGCAACAAGAGAAGTATCCTACACTTCTCTTTTGTAAAGTAAATCTGAACAGCCGATATGGGCATCTACATCAACTATATGATTTGCCTGAGAAGCTGGACAAGACAAAAAAAAAAAAATTTTTAATTAAAAAAAAAATTATAAAAAATGTATTTTTAATTGTGGCGGACGTAATTATTTTGTGGCGGGCCGCCACGAATAAATGAATGTGTGGGAAACACTGCATTGCAAGAAAGTTGTCACAGGGGCATTTTTACCACTGTGTTACATGGCCTTTCCTTTTAACAACACTCAGTGGACTAAAGGCAGGCCAGTATAGTACCCGCACTCTTTAACTATGAAGCCACGCTGTTATAACACGTAGCTTGGCATTGTCTTGCTGAAATAAGCAGGGGCGTCCATGATAACGTTGCTTGGATTCCGTGTGCGGCCCTCAGTGGAAAAAGTTTGGACACCCCTGCTCTAGACATTGTAATAACAACCCAAAAAATATATAAAAGACATTTTACTTACTTGAATCTGATGAATCCAGTCCAATGAAACAAATAGATGTTGTTCGAAGGAAACCTTGAGAGGTTGTGTGAGTTCATGGCCAGAAGGCGTGACTTATAAACAAATGTACAATCAGGCCTGGCCCTAACCAATCTGGCGCCCTAGGCAAGATTTTAGGTGGCGCCCCCCCCCCCCCCCCCCACACATCGGCAGTGAAGTGTATATACTCACAAGAAACCGAATAGCTTTGTCTTAGACCTTTTTTTTTACTTAAAGAAAGCAAATTAACATATTATATGAGAATGTTACGTTATGCTTATCTTTAACCGAATAACTGCAGTGCTCAAATTAAAAAACAGCATTCCCTCTCATGTGATATTGCTTAATTAACATTAATGATGTGCACTTGAACAACTAGGCTTACAACTATACCTAATATATAAAGGGGTGGAAAAGTGACTATTACCTGCAGGGCAAACATTAGCTAACCAGAAGGAAATAAGAATGTAAACAAAAAACACCTGCTTAAAAGATCTAATACAAATGTCCCTGAGGAATGTAAGGTGGGAGTACTGTAATTACCTAACGTTACTTTATTATTTTCCATAACAATTTAGCCCCCTCCACAATATTAACCCGACGTTAAAACAGAACTAGCTATTTATTGATTAACAATTGCCGAATCATGTAATATTAGCTTAATGCTAAAAAGCCAGGTTACTATCACATTCTGTAACAGACAAATAATTTCATGTAGGCTAACGTTACATACCTGCTATCTCTGTCTTTTTCTCGTTTCTCCTCTTCTTTTCTATTCCCTGGGCACCTGACAGTTTTGGGCGTTTTGACATCTTGTGTTGATTTTTTGATGTGGTGACGTCCAAACAAAGTCATGATACGGGAAGGGAGGTGGCGCACCGTGCGGGGGGAGGGGGGGGCGTAATGTTGTAACAAATAATATTTCTATTAAATAGGCTTTACTTTGCATTTTAATTAACGTGGGATTATTTTTTGTATTTAGAAATAATAGTACCAATTTTTTTCTTTTTTTTTTTTTTCTTCAACATTTGTGGCACTGGCGTGGCGCCCCCTGATGGACGGCGCCCTTAGCATTTGCCTATACGGCCTATGCCACGGGCCGGCCCTGTGTACAATCCAATAGCCTTGTGAGACTGAACAATAGGACCCAATGACTATGTAAACGTGGTAAAAAATAATAATATATATAACGGATTGTTTTTTTACGACGGTTAAAGGTAACGTTGTAATTTTACAACAAGGGGTGTTACAGGGTTAATCTACGTGTTCATTTACTGTTCAAATTTGCTTTCTGTTTTAACATGTTGTGTCTACACTTTTGTTGGGATGTAATAAGCACTTGTTATTAATGCGTAATAAGCGGTTAGCTAATGTAACCTCCTACATTGTGCAGTGAAGCCTATTTAGCTACTCTGTGTCCTGCCCACGCAAGTCCCCCGCAGCTCGGCAGATAGACAACTCCTCCAATGACGAGGCACGTTTCCTTTCTGTATTGACGCTTTAAAGTACCTGCAGAGTGGAAAAAAACAGGTTGACTTTGGTTGTGTTTGCGTTGTATCCGTTAAACCAGTGGTCCCCAACCACCGGGCCGCCGATTGGTACCGGGCCGCACAAGAAATTAAAAAAAAAAAAAAAAAATATGTTTTTTATTTTTTTATTTTTTTATTAAATCAACATAAAAAACACAAGATATACATTATATATCAATATAGAGCAATACAGTCTGCAGGGATACAGTCCATAAGCACACATGATTGTTTTTCTTAATGGAAAAAAAAATAAATAAAAAAAAATAAAAAAAAAATTAAATTTTCAAAAACATCGCTAACAATGTGTCAGGTTCAAACACTGATGACGTCTATTAATCAGACCAGAAGCAATGATCCTCAATTTAGCTCATGAGGAGAACGCATGGAGCTGCACACTTAGTCACAGTCTCGCCCTACGCTCTAAGGTACAGCTCCCGCGTCCCTCTATTTATTCAGGAGTTCCACAGTCAACACCACTCTAAAAGGAGTGGTCACACATACCATGCAAAGCAGGTCCAGTACGCACAATACGTGACGGAATGTGCTGGGGGCCTTGTGATTTCGCCTTGTCTCTGCTTCGTCTGCGTGCTGTCGTCATATCTTCGTTGAGGTCCTTGAAGTCTTTGGCTGTTAGCGGGCTAAAAGAAAGATAACATCTGCGGCTGAGGCCACCCCTCAGACAAGAAGTCTAACTTGAGCACAGTAGCTAATAACTATAGCAACGGACTTTAAGCATACTAAAGTTGTGTGATAATATATATACATGATTATTCTAACACAATGTAGTCCATGGGGGCTCTCTATTTCGCCCCCAAAATCCTCTAAATAACCATCCAAAACCTGGCAAGACTACTCTTTACACATATCGTGACCTGAATATTGAATAAATATTAGCGATGTTGTTATTATCAGCGCTAATGCAGACAAACTATTTTTTTACGAATGCAATGATAGACACAGGTAAGTAGCCCCCTGCTGCTTTTACTCTGAGTCGGCGGCTCCCGTATCATCGTGCCCCAGCTCGTCAAACTTATTCTAGATTATAAATCATGCCTCTCCTCTGGATATTAGCCCTGAATCTAGAAGTTGTTCATCTGTGACATTCAATTTATACCCGGAGATGGAGAGAAATACAAACAACCTAAGACGATCAAGATGAATTCTTCATGTAACCGGGAAGATATAAACATCCTATCAGTCGTCATCGCAGTGAGGGCAGACATCGTACAGTAAGCAATCATTTTTTAATGTAAAACTAGAATAAAGCATTTATTATATTAGACACATTGCTAATGTATGATACAATAATAATATATGTAACAATATATAAACATATTGTGCACAGCAAGTCACACAAACTGTATTTTTCAAAGGCAGTATAGTACCTTTCTGTATATTATATGAATGTGATTATTATGTTGTTTTTTTACGTACACTGTAAAAAAAATCTGCAGATTTTACGGTGAAAAAATGGTAACTAAATCACCCTAATTTTACTGTAAGTTTTTTTTAATTGTTTTTATTTATTTATTTTTTACAATATATTACGTTTAATGTAAAAACAATACCACTGTGTTTTTATGGAGAAAAGTTGCCGCAAATTTTACTGTAAAATTTCCATTGGGTTTTTACAACCTAGTACTGTAAATGGAAAAACAATACCCATTCATCCATCCATTTCCTACCGCTTGTCCCTTTTGAGGTCGCGGGGGGTGGTGCTGGAGCCTATCTCAGCTGTGTTTTTTTTTTAATTCTGGAAACTGAACTGCCAGTTTTTTACCGTGAAAAAAATGTGGTACAGTTTTTCCATTTACAGTAACACATCGTAAAAACAAAGAATTTTGCCTAAAAAAAAAAAAAAAAAATGTTGTTTTTTACCTTTACAGTAATACACTGTAAAAACAAAAACCGTAGATTTCAGTCGACAGAATTTTGCCCTAAAAAAACTATGGTAGTTTTTTCATTTTCCAGTAAAATGCTGTAAAAAAACCACTGTACATTTTTACCGTAAAACCTATTGTCATTTTTACAGTGGACAATTTGACAAAAAAAAATTGTTTGGAAATATGATCATATAATATTTGTTGCCATATTGGACACTATTACGGTTTGAAAGGTATACAATATCATGCGGTACGTATGGTACGTGTACCATAGGGCACACCGGATTATAAGGCGCACTGCCGATGAATGGACTATTGGCGACCTATTTTCATATATAAGGCGCACCGGATTATAAGGCGTTGTTTACTTGAGTCATATTGCCGTCATAGTGGGGGACGGCGTGGCACGATTGGGAGAGTGGCCATGCCAGCAACCTGACAGTTCCTGATTCAATCCCCACATTCTACCAACATTGTCACGTCCGTTGTGTCCTTGAGCGAGACACTTCACCCTTGCTCCTGATGGGTGGTGGTTAGCGCCTCGCATGGCAGCTCCCGCCATCAGTGTGTGAATGTGTGTGTGAATGTGGAAATAGTGTCAAAGCGCTTTGAGTACCCTGAAGGTAGAAAAACGCTATACAAGTACAACCCATTACATTTAGTGCAGTCTGCACATATCTCTTATGTTTGACTGCCATCTACTGGTCACACTTATTATTACACCATGTAACAAATAAAATAGCTTCGAGGTCAGTAAGCCATACTTGCCAACCCTCCCGTTTTTAGCGGGAGAATCCCGGTATTCAGCGCCTCTCCCGACAACCTCCCGGCAGAGATTTTCTCCGGACAAACTCCCGGTATTCAGCCGGAGCTGGAGGCCACGCCCCCTCCAGCTCAATGCGGACCGGAGTGGGGACAGCCTGTTCTCACGTCCGCTTTCCCAGCAGCTTGCCTGCCCAATGACGTCATAACATCTACGGCTTTTAGAGAGTAGAGTGCACAACAAGGAGAGAGAGTTCTTGGTTTCTTATGTGGGTTTATTGTTAGGCAGTTTCATTAACGTCTTCCCAGCGCGGTAACAACACACAACAACAGCAGTCACGTTTAGTCTACCGTAAAGCAGTTCGTCTGCCGTAAACGGCAATGTTGTGACACTCTTAAACAGGACAACACTGCCACCTACTGGATAGCCTGCAGAACACTGAAATTCAAGTATGTCTTTTATTTATATGTATAATAAAATAAAAAATAAAATAAAAATGTATATATAGCTAGAATTCACTAAAAGTCAAGTATTTCATATATATATATATATATATATATATATATATATATATATATATATATATGAAATACTTGATTTGGTGAATTCTAGCTGTTAATATACTCTCCTCTTAACCACGCCCTTAGCCACGCCCCAACCACGCCCCCCGCCCCAAACACGCCCCCCCCGCCGCCCCAAACACCCCCCCCCCTCCCCCCCGACACTCTTAAACAGGACAACACTGCCACCTACTGGATAGCCTGCAGAACACTGAAATTCAAGTATGTCTTTTATTTATATGTATAATAAAATAAAAAATAAAATAAAAATATATATATAGCTAGAATTCACTGAAAGTCAAGTATTTCATACATATATATATATATATATATATATATATACATATATATATATGTATATATATATATGAAATACTTCATTTGGTGAATTCTAGCTGTAAATATACTCTCCTCTTAACCACGCCCTTAGCCACGCCCCCCCCCTGACACTCTTAAACAGGACAACACTGCCACCTACTGAATAGCCTGCAGAACACTGAAATTCAAGTATGTCTTTTATTTATATGTATAATAAAATAAAAAATAAAATAAAAATATATATATAGCTAGAATTCACTGAAAGTCAAGTATTTCATACATATATATATATATATATATATATATATATATATATATATATATATATATATATATATATATATATATATATATATATATATATATATATATATATACATATATATATATGAAATACTTGATTTGGTGAATTCTAGCTGTAAATATACTCTCCTCTTAACCACGCCCTTAGCCACGCCCCAACCCCAACCCCCCCGACCCGATATTGGAGGTCTCAAGGTTGGCAAGTATGCAGTAAGCACCACCAGAATAATTCCGTACACTAGGTGCACCGGGTTATAAGGCGCACTGTCGAGTTTTAAGACCAAAAAAAAGATTTTAAGTGCACCTTATAGACCGCAAAATACGGTATTTTTTCTGTCAAAACGCAGGAAACAAAAACATTTGGTGAGAAAATACAAGGTACTTTATTGACGCATATTTCCAGGCGTCGGCGGGCCGTATAAAATGAGGCGGCGTGCCAGATCTGGCCCCCGGGCCTCGCGTTTGACTCCGGTGCTTTAGCGACACTAATTAGCCTTACATAAATCCGTTCGGGATTAAGTGTTCCTGCGCTCCAAGAAAGCCAGCACGAGGAGAACATGCACAAATATTCAAACCTGCATCACCCGAGGGTTGTGATTAGTGACGAGCTCGGGAAAAAAAACAACACCAAAGAAAGTGGCACCCCCTGTGTTCCGAGTATGAAAAGTAGCTCCATCCCTCCCTGTGGTGCATGCTTTGCCTTCCCCTTCTTCCTCCAAACTCACATTTCTCTCCACCTCACTTGGCACGAGCGCTGCCCACCACATCATGCAAACAGCTCGGGGCGAGGTGATTGTGTAACTGTTTTGGAGTCGCATTTCTTGTCCTGGTATTTCGGCAACAAAACGTGTTGACCCAGTCCTGTAACAGAACTAGGATGAGATGTCGGTTTTATGTTGCGATGTTTGGGGTCCAGTTAGTACAAACCCCGTTTCCATATGAGTTGGGGAATTGTGTTACATGTAAATATAAACGAAATACGATGATTTATTTGACTTATTTGGAACATCCCACAGGTGAACAGGCAAATTGGGAACAGGTGGGTGCCATGATTGGGTATAAAAGTAATGCTCATAGTCATTCAGCATTATTCACATGTGGATAATATAAATACAGTCTATTATACAGCATTATTCACATGTGAATAATATAAATACAGTCTATTATACAGCATTATTCACATGTAAAAAATATAAATACAGTCTATTATACAGCACTATCCACTGTAATGATACCAAGTACAAGAGTGTATCTAATCGATACTACAATTATTACATCGATATTTTGTATCATCCCAAAATATTTTTTTTTAAGTTTATTTATTTATTTATAATATGTTTTTAAACTCGGGAAATAGTTAAATGATGACCAATGTATGATCTGTAACTACTTGGTATCGGATCGATACCCACATGTGTGGTATCATCCAAAACTAATGAAAGTATCCAAACAACAGAAGAATAAGTGACTAAGTGGGAACAGGTGGGTGCCATGATTGGGTATAAAAGTAATGCTCATAGTCATTCATTATTATTCACATGTGGATAATATAAATACAGTCTATTATACAGCATTATCCACTGTAATGATACCAAGTACAAGAGTGTATCTAATCGATACTACAATTATTACATCGATATTTTTTATCATCCCAAAATATTTTTTTTAAAGTTTTTTTTATTTATTTATAATATGTTTTTAAACTCAGGAAATAGTTCAATGATGACCAATGTATGATCTGTAACTACTTGGTATCGGATCGATACCCACATGTGTGGTATCATTCAAAACTAATGAAAGTATCCAAACAACAGAAGAATAAGTGACTAATTGGGAACAGGTGGGTGTCATGATTGGGTATAAAAGTAATGCTCATTGTCATTCAGCATTATTCTCATGTGAATAATATAAATACAGTCTATTATACAGCATTATTCACAGGTAAAAAATATAAATACAGTCTATTATACAGCATTATTCACATGTGAATAATATAAATACAGTCTATTATACAGCATTATTCACATGTAAAAAATATAAATACAGTCTATTATACAGTATTATTCACATGTAAAAAATATAAATACAGTCTATTATACAGCATTATTCACTTGTAAAAAATAGAAATACAGTCTATTATACAGCATTATCCACTGTAATGATACCAAGTACAAGAGTGTATCTAATCGATACTACAATTATTACATCGATATTTTTTATCATCCCAAAATATTTTTTTTAAAGTTTTTTTATTTATTTATAATATGTTTTTAAACTCGGGAAATAGTTAAATGATGACCAATGTATGATCTGTAACTACTTGGTATCGGATCGATACCCACATGTGTGGTATCATCCAAAACTAATGAAAGTATCCAAACAACAGAAGAATAAGTGACTAATTGGGAACAGGTGGGTGCCATGATTGGGTATAAAAGTAATGCTCATAGTCATTCAGCATTATTCACATGTGGATAATATAAATACAGTCGATTATACAGCATTATCCACTGTAATGATACCAAGTACAAGAGTGTATCTAATCGATACTACAATTATTACATCGATATTTTTTATCATCCCAAAATATATTTTTTAAAGTTTTTTTATTTATTTATAATATGTTTTTAAACTCAGGAAATAGTTCAATGATGACCAATGTATGATCTGTAACTACTTGGTATCGGATCGATACCCACATGTGTGGTATCATCCAAAACTAATGAAAGTATCCAAACAACAGAAGAATAAGTGACTAATTGGGAACAGGTGGGTGCCATGATTGGGTATAAAAGTAATGCTCATAGTCATTCAGCATTATTCACATGTGGATAATATAAATACAGTCTATTATACAGCATTATCCACTGTAATGATACCAAGTACAAGAGTGTATCTAATCGATACTACAATTATTACATCGATATTTTTTATCATCCCAAAAATTTTTTTTAAAGTTTTTTTTTATTTATTTATAATATGTTTTTAAACTCGGGAAATAGTTAAATGATGACCAATGTATGATCTGTAACTACTTGGCATCGGATCGATACCCACATGTGTGGTATCATCCAAAACTAATGAAAGTATCCAAACAACAGAAGAATAAGTGACTAATTGGGAACAGGTGGGTGCCATGATTGGGTATAAAAGTAATGCTCATAGTCATTCAGCATTATTCACATGTGGATAATATAAATACAGTCTATTATACAGCATTATCCACTGTAATGATACCAAGTACAAGAGTGTATCTAATCGATACTACAATTATTACATCGATATTTTTTATCATCCCAAAATGTTTTTTTTAAAGTTTTTTTATTTATTTATAATATGTTTTTAAACTCGGGAAATAGTTAAATGATGACCAATGTATGATCTGTAACTACTTGGCATCGGATCGATACCCACATGTGTGGTATCATCCAAAACTAATGAAAGTATCCAAACAACAGAAGAATAAGTGACTAATTGGGAACAGGTGGGTGCCATGATTGGGTATAAAAGTAATGCTCATAGTCATTCAGCATTATTCACATGTGGATAATATAAATACAGTCTATTATACAGCATTATCCACTGTAATGATACCAAGTACAAGAGTGTATCTAATCGATACTACAATTATTACATCGATATTTTTTATCATCCCAACATTTTTTTTTTTAAGTTTTTTTATTTATTTATAATATGTTTTTAAACTCGGGAAATAGTTAAATGATGACCAATGTATGATCTGTAACTACTTGGTATCGGATCGATACCCACATGTGTGGTATCATCCAAAACTAATGAAAGTATCCAAACAACAGAAGAATAAGTGACTAATTGGGAACAGGTGGGTGCCATGATTGGGTATAAAAGTAATGCTCATAGTCATTCAGCATTATTCTCATGTGGATAATATAAATACAGTCTATTATACAGCATTATCCACTGTAATGATACCAAGTACAAGAGTGTATCTAATCGATACTACAATTATTACATCGATATTTTTTATCATCCCAACATTTTTTTTTTTAAGTTTTTTTATTTATTTATAATATGTTTTTAAACTCGGGAAATAGTTAAATGATGACCAATGTATGATCTGTAACTACTTGGTATCGGATCGATACCCACATGTGTGGTATCATCCAAAACTAATGAAAGTATCCAAACAACAGAAGAATAAGTGACTAATTGGGAACAGGTGGGTGCCATGATTGGGTATAAAAGTAATGCTCATAGTCATTCAGCATTATTCACATGTGAATAATATAAATACAGTCTGTTATACAGCATTATTCACATGTAAAATATATAAATACAGTCTATTATACAGCATTATCCACTGTAATGATACCAAGTACAAGAGTGTATCTAATCGATACTACAATTATTACATCGATATTTTTTATCATCCCAAAATATTTTTTTAAAAGTTTTTTTATTTATTTATAATATGTTTTTAAACTCGGGAAATAGTTCAATGATGACCAATGTATGATCTGTAACTACTTGGTATCGGATCGATACCCACATGTGTGGTATCATCCAAAACTAATGAAAGTATCCAAACAACAGAAGAATATGTGACTAATTGGGAACAGGTGGGTGCCATGATTTGGTATACAAGTAGATTCCATGAAATGCTCAGTCATTCACAAACAAGGACGGGGGCGAGGGTCACCACTTTGTCGACAAACGCGTGAGCAAATTGTTGAACAGTTTAAGAACAACCTTTCTCAACCAGCTATTGCAAGGAATTTAGGGATTTCACCATCTACGCTCCGTAATATCATCAAAGGGTTCAGAGAATCTGGAGAAATCACTGCACGTAAGCAGCTAAGCCCGTGACCTTCCATCCCTCAGGCTGTACTGCATCAACAAGCCACATCGGTGTGTAAAGGATATCACCACATGGGCTCAGGAACACTTCAGAAACCCACCGTCAGCAACCACAGTTGGTCGCTACATCTGTAAGTGCAAGTTAAAACTCTCCTATGCAAGGTGAAAAGCGTTTATCAACAACACCCAGAAACGCCGTCGGCTTCGCTGGGCCCGAGCTCATCTAAGATGGACTGATGCAAAGTGGAAAAGTGTTCTGTGGTCTGACGAGTCCACATTTCAAATATGCGTGTGTTTGTGTTAGTGTTGTATGACCTACTGGTACTAAGAAAGTATCGCGGTGCTGAGGACTTAAAACATAGGTACGATACTGCTTTTGAAAAATGTTGTTCCAGACCACAGCAAACGTTACCCATCTTGCAAAGATTGTAATAAATACATTAGAAGAAAACAGCCTGCCGTTTCCTTTAACTTGGACACACACATCTATTACCTTTGTCGTTCTAAGACAGTCATTACCAGGAGTTAGCTCACCCTCGGAGAAGCCTCAGTTTTACTAATAGTTTCTAATGTTGTAAAAATGTGTGGAATAAATAATACATTTCAACATTTCTGTCAACAAAGATTTACATCAGCCTGCGACACATAGTCATTTTGATAGTAGGCTAATATAGCTAATATAGACACTTACATCATGTGTTGCCTTCATTATAACACTTATATAAGACTTTTAAAGTCATTTTGATAGTAGGCTAATATAGCTAATATAGACACTTACATCATGTGTTGCCTTCATTATAACACTTATATAAGACTTTTAAAGTCATTTTGATAGTAGGCTAATATAGCTAATATAGACACTTACATCATGTGTTGCCTTCATTATAACACTTATAAAAGACTTTTAAAGTCATTTTGATAGTAGGCTAATATAGCTAATATAGACACTTACGTCATGTGTTGCCTTCATTATAACACTTATATAAGACTTTTAAAGTCATTTTGATAGTAGGCTAATATAGCTAATATAGACACTTACGTCATGTGTTGCCTTCATTATAACACTTATAAAAGACTTTTAAAGTCATTTTGATAGTAGGCTAATATAGCTAATATAGACACTTACGTCATGTGTTGCCTTCATTATAACACTTATAAAAGACTTTTAAAGTCATTTTGATAGTAGGCTAATATAGCTAATATAGACACATCATGTGTTGCCTTCATTATAACACTTATAAAAGACTTTTAAAGTCATTTTGATAGTAGGCTAATATAGCTAATATAGACACTTACATCATGTGTTGCCTTCATTATAACACTTATATAAGACTTTTAAAGTCATTTTGATAGTAGGCTAATATAGCTAATATAGACACTTACATCATGTGTTGCCTTCATTATAACACTTATAGAAGACTTTTAAAGTCATTTTGATAGTAGGCTAATATAGCTAATATAGACACTTACATCATGTGTTGCCTTCATTATAACACTTATATAAGACTTTTAAAGTCATTTTGATAGTAGGCTAATATAGCTAATATAGACACTTACATCATGTGTTGCCTTCATTATAACACTTATAAAAGACTTTTAAAGTCATTTTGATAGTAGGCTAATATAGCTAATATAGACACTTACGTCATGTGTTGCCTTCATTATAACACTTATATAATACTTTTAAAGTCATTTTGATAGTAGGCTAATATAGCTAATATAGACACTTACGTCATGTGTTGCCTTCATTATAACACTTATAAAAGACTTTTAAAGTCATTTTGATAGTAGGCTAATATAGCTAATATAGACACTTACGTCATGTGTTGCCTTCATTATAACACTTATAAAAGACTTTTAAAGTCATTTTGATAGTAGGCTAATATAGCTAATATAGACACATCATGTGTTGCCTTCATTATAACACTTATAAAAGACTTTTAAAGTCATTTTGATAGTAGGCTAATATAGCTAATATAGACACTTACATCATGTGTTGCCTTCATTATAACACTTATATAAGACTTTTAAAGTCATTTTGATAGTAGGCTAATATAGCTAATATAGACACTTACATCATGTGTTGCCTTCATTATAACACTTATATAAGACTTTTAAAGTCATTTTGATAGTAGGCTAGTATAGCTAATATAGACACTTACATCATGTGTTGCCTTCATTATAACACTTATATAAGACTTTTAAAGTCATTTTGATAGTAGGCTAATATAGCTAATATAGACACTTACATCATGTGTTGCCTTCATTATAACACTTATATAAGACTTTTAAAGTCATTTTGATAGTAGGCTAATATAGACACTTACATAATGTGTTGCCTTCATTATAACACTTATATAAGACTTTTAAAGTCATTTTGATAGTAGGCTAATATAGCTAATATAGACACTTACATCATGTGTTGTCTTCATTATAACACTTATGTAAGACTTTTAAAGTCATTTTGATAGTAGGCTAATATAGCTAATATAGACACTTACATCATGTGTTGCCTTCATTATAACACTTATGTAAGACTTTTAAAGTCATTTTGATAGTAGGCTAATATAGCTAATATAGACACTTACATCATGTGTTGCCTTCATTATAACACTTATATAAGGGTTTTAAAGTCATTTTGATAGTAGGCTAATATAGCTAATATAGACACTTACATCACATGTTGTCTTCTTTATAACACTTATAGACGACTTTTAAAGTCATTTTGATAGTAGGCTAATATAGCTAATATAGACACTTACATCATGTGTTGTCTTCATTATAACACTTATATAAGACTTTTAAAGTCATTTTGATAGTAGGCTAATATAGACACTTACATCATGTGTTGCCTTCATTATAACACTTATATAAGACTTTTAAAGTCATTTTGATAGTAGGCTAATATAGCTAATATAGACACTTACATCATGTGTTGTCTTCATTATAACACTTATGTAAGTCTTTTAAAGTCATTTTGATAGTAGGCTAATATAGCTAATATAGACACTTACATCATGTGTTGCCTTCATTATAACACTTATATAAGACTTTTAAAGTCATTTTGATAGTAGGCTAATATAGCTAATATAGTCACTTACATCATGTGTTGTCCGGGTGTTGTTGATAAGACTTTTAAAGTAATTTTGATAGTAGGCTAATATAGCTAATATAGACACTTACATCATGTGTTGCCTTCATTATAACACTTATATAAGACTTTAAAGGTTATTTTGATAGTAGGCTAATATAGACACTTACATCATGTGTTGCCTTCATTATAACACTTATATAAGACTTTTAAAGCAAATTTGATAGTAGGCTAATATAGACACTTACATCATGTGTTGCCTTCACTATAACACTTATATAAGGCTTTTAATTTTTTGCAGCTCCAGATTTGTATTTATAAAAATTTTTTTTTGGTCCACTATGGCTCTTTCAACATTTTGTGTTGTCGACACAATCTCTTAAAAAAGACCTACCGGGTTAGTATTTGCCTCATTCCTGTGAGAACCCTGCATGTGACCGACTCATTAAGGTTGTGGGGTTGGTTAATGTATCCAGGATTAGCTGCAGTGTGCTCAAACAACCATCAGGTGGCATCTGTGAGGCGCATGCGCAATAGCGTCGTTTGGCTTGGCGGACTAACGACACGGACTTTGCTCGGGAGATTTCCCCTCGGCGTAATCGGATTGGAGCGCTTGGTTCAACGTCATTTTCCCCTCGCTTCCCGCCGTGTGTTTAAGAGCGCACCGCTGTGTTTGGATGGAGACAGGTGTGGACAATATCGGAGACGGACGCACTTGTCCCACACTAAAAGTATACAGCGCAGGAGAAAACTACCGGATTAGTATTTGCCTCATTCTTGTGAGAATCCTGCGTGTGACCGACTCATGTGGTGGGGTTGGTTAATTTATCTGAGTATTCCAGGCCGATGCACTTGTCTGTACAACCTTGACTCTGTGACGTCATCAGACTGGGACGACCCGGTGTGGACTGCTTCTGTCAGCATGAGAGCGGCGCTGCTGTTCTTCAACTTCAGTTCCTGATCAACGAGGTAAGTCGACATTTCGTTATGTTCGGATTACCCTGATTTTTTTTTGGTGCCAACTGGGAAGACTGGAAAGCTTTACCACCAGCAGACACTTGTCAAGGTTCCTCAGTTTCCTTCCAAAAAGATTGACGACAGTCAATTTATTATGGACAGAGTCCATAATAAATGAAGGAGCCTTAGTTGGACTTTGGCATGTGGACTGGGTTAACTCTCTCACGAGAAGAGGCAATGTATTTATTCGGAATGCACAAGTGATAGCTCTATCCTGGAGGAGAGACTCTGTGTTGGTCTTAAACGTCAACCTACAAGTTATGGTATACATCTGTTAGTCTTCCCAGTCACTCAGAACTAGGGTTGCAGAATTCCGGGAACATTCAAAGTTGGAAACTTTCCATGGGAATTAAGGGGAATTAATGGGAATAAACATTGAATGCACCATGCTAGGTCTTGCAGCATGATTATTAGCTAAAACAACCAAATTTAATGCAAATTCAGTACGAAGCTACGAACAATGGGAGACCGGGCTTTATGCTTCGCCGCTCCCATTCTGTAGAACGCTCTCCCTGACCACCTGAGGGCACCACAGACTGTAAATGCTTTTTTTTTTTTTTTTTTTTTTTTTTAATACACTGTAGCACTTCGAGGTTATTTGCTCAATGTAAAATGCTTTATACAAATAAAATCTATTGTTATTATTATTCAAATGCGTCCGTTCACCCTTTTGGGGCAGTACAGCTCGGTTGGTAGAGTGGCCGTGCTCCGCCGCTCCCAGTCTGTGGAACGCTCTCCCTGACCACCTGAGGGCACCACAGACTGTGGATGCTTCTAAAAAAGGCTTAAAAACCCTTCTTTTTAAAAAAAAAAAAAAAGCCTTTTTTTAGATTTATGCATGCTAGTTCTGGCTATAAGCTGTTCTAGTTTTTATTTTTATTTATTTTATTATCTGTCTATTTTTTTTAATACACCGTAGCACTTTGAGGTTGTTTGGTCAATGTAAAGTGCTTTTTACAAATAAAATCTATTGTTATTATTATTAAAGTGCGCCCGTTCACCCTTTTGGGGTGGTATAGCAGTCTGTGGAACGCTCTCCCTGACCACCTGAGGGCACCACAGACTGTGGATGCTTTTAAAAAAGGCATAACGACCCTTCTTTTTAAAAAATTCATTTTATTTAGATTTATGCGTGCTATGAGGTGGCGACTTGTCCATGGTGTACCCCGCCTTCCGCCCGATTGTAGCTGAGATAGGCTCCAGCGCCCCCCGCGACCCCGAAGGGAATAAGCGGTAGAAAATGGATGGATGGATGGATGGATTATGCGTGCTAGTTCTGGCTATTAGGCTGTTCTAGTTTTTATTTTTATTTATTTGATTATATATATATATTTTTTTAATACACTGTAGCACTTTGAGGTTGTTTGCTCAATGTAAAGTGCTTTATACAAATAAAATCTATTGTTATTATTATTAAAATGCGTCCGTTCACCCTTTTGGGGCGGTATATTTCGGTTGGTAGAGTGGCCGTGCTCCGCCGCTCCCAGTCTGTGGAACGTTCTCCCTGACCACCTGAGGGCACCACAGACTGTGGATGCTTTTAAAATAGGCTTAAAAACCCTACTTTAAAAAAAAAAAAAAAGCCTATTTTTAGATTTATGCGTGCTAGTTCTGGCTATAAGCTGTTCTAGTTTTTATTTTTATATATTTGATTATCTTTTTTTAATACACTGTAGCCCTTTGAGGTTGTTTGCTCAATGTAAAGTGCTTTTTACACATAAAATCTATTGTTATTATTATTAAAATGCATCCGTTCACTCTTTTGGGGCGGTATAGCTCGGTTGGTAGAGTGGCCGTGCTCCGCCACTCCCAGTCTGTGGAACGCTCTCCCTGACCACCTGAGGGCACCACAGACTCTGGAAACTTTTAAAATAGGTTTAAAAACCCTTCTTTTTTTAAAAAAAAAGCCTTTTTTTTAGATTTATGCGTGTTAGTTCTGGCTATAAGCTGTTCTAGTTTTTATTTTTATATATTTTATTATCTTTTTTTAATACACTGTAGCACTTTGAGGTTGTTTGCTCAATGTAAAGTGCTTTTTACACATACAATCTATTGTTATTATTATTAAAATGCATCCGTTCACCCTTTTGAGGCGGTATAGTTCGGTTGGTAGAGTGGCGGTGCTCCGCCGCTCACAGTCTGTGGAACGCTCTCCCTGACCACCTGAGGGCACCACAGACTGTGGATGTTTTTTAAAAAAGCCTTTTTTTTTTACATGTATGCGTGCTAGTTTTGGCTATTAAGCTGTTCTAGTTTTTTTTTTTTTTTAATTTTATTATTATTATTATTATTTTTAATACACCCTAGCACTTTGAGGTTGTTTGCTCAATGTAAAGTGCTTTTTACAAATAAAATCTATTATTACTGTTATTAAAATGCGTCTGTTCACCCTTTTAGGGCGGTATAGTAGTCTGTGGAACGCTCTCCCTGACCACCTGAGGGCACCACAGACTGTGGATGCTTTTAAAAAAAGGCTTAAAAACCCTTCTTTTTAAAAAGCCTTTTTTTATATATATACATGTGTGCTAGTTCTGGCTATTAGGCTGTTCTAGTTTTTATTTATTTTATTATCTTTAAAAAGAAATGTATACACTGTAGCACTTTGAGGTTGTTTGCTCAATGTAAACTGCTTTTTACATATAAAATCTATTGTTATTATTATCAAAATGAGTCCATTCGCCCTTTTGGGCCGGTATAGTTCGGTTGGTAGAGTGGCCATCAACTTGAAGGTTCCAGGTTCGATCCCCGCTTGCGCCATCCTCGTCACTGCCGTTGTGTCCTTGGGCAAGACACGTTACCCACCTGCTCCCAGTGCCGCCCAGACTGGTTTAAATGTAACTTAGATATTGGGTTTCAATCTGTAAAGAGCTATATAAATATAATTCACTTTTCTGTCCACACACTGTCTGCTCGTAAGTACTCCGTGATTGTGCGCTGCCGAACATGCTCCTCTGCTCGTAAAACCAGCAGACGTAACGACGCGCCGTCATGCCCGTTGAAGAAAAAAAAATGGGGAACCGGTACTTTTTCGAACACAGTATAGTACCGTTTTTGATTCATTAGTACTACACTCGTACCGGTATACCGTACAACCCTAATGTAGTGTATAAGCAGCCATATAAAAAAAGAAAAACATCTTCAAAATATGGTCAGAACTAGAAACAGGTCACTTTTCTGGTCATTGGTGACTAATTTAAGTCGTCCCACCATCAGTGGCAGATGTCATGCATTCTGAATGTGGACTAATGGGTTGCCGTCTCCACGTTGCCTCGTGACTTCGGCCTTGATGCATGGACTCCGTCTATTAGCACCAAAGTGGCCCCCCTTCACCGGTGCTTTTGAATAATGAGAGCATGGAGCTTCATGATAATAATAAAATAATAGATTTTATTTGTAAAAAGCACTTTACATTGAGTAAACAACCTCAAAGTGCTACAGTGTATTAAAAAATAAAAATACAAAATACAAAATAAAACTAAATAAAAAAATAAGAAAATAAAAATAAGAATAAAATAAAATAAACATTTAATTAAAAATAAATAAATAAATAAAATAATTTAAAAAAAAAAAATTTTTTTAAATAAAATTAAAAAATAAAATAAAAATATAGCCAAATAGCTATAAGTAGTATGCATAAATCTTCTTTTTTTAAAAGAAGGGTTTTTAAGCCTTTTTTAAAAAAAACATCCACAGTCTGTGGTGCCCTCAGGTGGTCAGGGAGAGCGTTCCACAGACTGGGAGCGGCGGAGCACGGCCACTCTACCAACCGAGCTATACCGCCCCAAAAGAGTGAACGGACGCATTTTAATAATAATAACAATATATTTTATTTGTAAAAAGCACTTTACATTGAGCAAACAACCTCAAAGTGCTACAGTGTATTAAAAAAAAAAAAAAAAAAGATAATAAAATAAATACAAATTAAAACTAGAACAGCCTAATAGCCAGAACTAGCACGCATAAATCTAAAAAAAATTATTATTTAAAAAAAAAAAAGTTTTTTAAGCCTTTTTTAAAAACATCCACAGTCTGTGGTGCCCTCAGGTGGTCAGAGAGAGCGTTCCACAGACTGTGAGCGGCGGAGCAGAAAGCCCGGTCTCCCATTGTTCGTAGCTTTGTCCTCGGAGGTTGGAGGGAGGTTAGCCTGTCCGGGGCGGAGGTGTCGTGTGGAGGATTTGGGGGGTGAGTAGTTCTTGGAGGTAGAGGGGGGCATTTCCATGGAGGCACTGGTGGGTTAGTAGGGAGACTTTGTATTCAATCCTGAGTGGAACAGGAAGCCAGTGAAGGGATTTGAGAATTGTTGTGATGTGGTCATACCAACATCTCTGCAGGTTGTCAATCATTCGACGACGAATCCAACAACCGCCTTTTTCTCGTCGGCGAGGAAATCCGTTTGAGAATTGCTATTATTATCAGACACTGTGTTGATATTAATAGACTAATTATTTTGTTTGCTTGCCTCCTCTGAATGTATTATTTGACATCATGAATTATACATCTGAAAGTGGAAGAGGTGGCTCTCCGAGGTTTGGTTCTCAGCGGAACACGGATACAAAGAGTCCTATTTCTTATCGTACAAGCATATTATATTTACTCTCTTTTTCACCACGACTGTAGCTGTAATCTGAGTCTTGCAAGATAAACTTCAAATGTGTGTTTATGTCACGGTACTTTACATCTCACATGCACCAAAAAATGGTACATAACTTTTAAAAGGTGTCATAACCAGATTCTAATCGACATTTGTTGTGGTTTAGATAAGCACAATGCAATCCCATGTGAGTGTTAGTCTTGATAAATCAAACCGCGTGCGCAGACATTCCCGTTCAGAATGAATTGGCCATTTTTCAAACCTCCACCATTTCCACATTTTTCAATGATCAATACAAAGGGTTCACATTTTCAGACAGTTTATTGAACAGGCGTCAGTCAAACTGCAGTCCACACGTATCTCTTATGTGTGACTGCCATCTACTGGCCACACTTAACAGTACACCATTGTCGCATTGTCGATTTTTGAGAAAATGAAAGGATTCAAGTGCACCCTACAGAGTGTCCAAACTTTTTCCCACTGAGGGCCGCACAGTAAAAAAAAATTAAAGCACGTGGGAGTCATTTGGATATTTTTCATTTTCAAAACCAACACAATATTTAGATTTTTATTATTTTTTTAACCAGGGTCTCCCCTCAAGTTTGCTACCGGAGACCCGGAAGTGCCCTATTCATAAGTGTTAAAAAATAAGTCATATTTTATTATTATTTTATTTTTATTCAACAGTTAAATCTATCTATATATATTTATTTTTATTTTTTTATTTTATTTTTTTATTTTTTATTTATTTTTTTATTTTTTTTATTTTTTATTTTTAAATTTAAAAAAATTTATTTTTATTTTTTTTAATTTTTTTTTGTAATTTTTTTATTTTTTTTTGTTTGTTTTTGTGTGCTGTTTTTGTTGTGTTGTTTGGATACAAAAGAGACTTTTCCTGAGGCTAGAACCCAGTATTGATGTTTACATATTCTTTTATTGAGAACTCAGCTTCACTATACAAACTTTTCGGTTTACGAAGCATATTCAAGAACCAATTAAGTTCGTAAATTACGATACTGCTGTACATTCTATTGATTATTGTTGAGAAACAATGTGTATTTTTATTGTAGCAACATGGTTGTTAACGTTTTGGTGAGCACCAACAGGACTTGTGTGTTTGTGTGCTGTTTTTGTTGTGTTGTTTGGATAAAAAAGAGACTTTTCTTGTGGCTAGAACCCAGTATTCATGTTTACATAGCCTTTTTATTGTGAACTCTGCCTCACTATACAAACTTTTCGGTTTACGAAACATATTCAAGAACCAATTAAGTTTGTAAATTACGATTCCGCTGTACATTCTATTGATTATTGTTGAGAAACAATGAGTATTTTTACTGTAGCAACATGGTTGTTAACGTTTTGGTGAGCACCAACAGGACTTTTGTGTATTTGTGTGTGTTGTTTGGATAAAAAAGAGACTTTTCTCGAGGCTAGAACCCAGTATTCATCTTTACGTTGCTTTTGTTATTGGGAACTCTGTTTCACTATACAAACTTTTCGGTTTACGAAGCATATTCAAGAACCAATTAAGTTTGTATATCTATCTATATATATTTATTTTTTATTTTTTTATTTTTTTATTTATTTATTTTTTTTTTTAATTTTATTTTATTTTTTTTTTTTTATTTTTTTTTTTTATTTATTTTTTTTTTTTTTTTTAATTTGTATTGTTATTTTTATTTTTATTTATTTTTGTTTTGTTTTTGTGTGCTGTTTTTGTTGTGTTGTTTGGATACAAAAGAGACTTTTCTTGAGGCTAGAACCCAGTATTCTTGTTACATATTCTTTTATTGTGAACTCTGCTTCACTATACAAACTTTTCGGTTTACGAAGCATATTCAAGAACCAATTAAGTTCGTAAATTACGATTCCGCTGTACATTCTATTGATTATTGTTGAGAAACAATGTGTCTTTTTACTGTAGCAACATGGTTGTTAACGTTTTGGTGAGCACCAACAGGACTTTTGTGTATTTGTGTGTGTTGTTTGGATAAAAAAGAGACTTTTCTCGAGGCTAGAACCCAGTATTCATCTTTACATTGCTTTTGTTATTGGGAACTCTGCTTCACTATACAAACTTTTCAGTTTACGAAGCATATTCAAGAACCAATTAAGTTTGTATATCTATCTATATATATTTATTTTTTATTTATTTATTTTTTTTATTTTTTTATTTTTTATTTTTTTTATTTTATTTTATTATTATTATTATTTTTTTAAATTATTTTTTATTTTTTTTAAAAATGTTTTGTATTTTTTTAAAATTTTTTTAATTTGTTTTGTGTTTTTGTGTGCTGTTTTTGTTGTGTTGTTTGGATACAAAAGAGGCTTTTCCTGAGGCTACAACCCAGTATTGATGTTTACATATTCTTTTATTGAGAACTCTGCTTCACTATACAAACTTTTCGGTTTACGAAGCATATTCAAGAACCAATTAAGTTCGTAAATTACGATTCTGCTATACATTCTATTGATTATTGTTGAGAAACAATGGGTATTTTTACTGTAGCAACATGGTTGTTAACGTTTTGGTGAGCACCAACATGACTTTTGTGTGATTGTGTGCTGTTTTTGTTGTGTTGTTTGGATAAAAAATATTCTTTTCTTGAGACGAGAACCCAGTATTCATGTTTACATTGCTTTTTTATTGGGAACTCTGCTCTACTATACAAACTTTTCGGTTGCTCAACAGAACGTTAACGACCATGTTGCTACAATAAAAAGACACATTGTTTCTTGGTGAGTTGTTTATTTCCGTTTCCTTATTCATCAGTAGTTGCTGGCCAAATACGAACCGGCAGTCTGAAGCTAAAGAAACAGGACATAACAACGGGTCTGGTGTGTCAGCGTTCACATTGCACTGACAAAAGGAAAACCTGTTAGTCTCTCCAGAAAACATGAATATTCAGTTTCTCCTCACATATTTGTGCAGATGGTTTGGTGTTGTGTTGCGTGTGTGTCAATAACACACACCCGGACGTTAACAACAGACAAAGCAGCTTTACACTTTTAATGCCAAGATTACGTTTCTAATCTAAAGCTAATTCTTCCCTGGGCTCTAATCTGCAGAGCCTTCTAACGAGTTTGTCGTGGGAATTTGGTTGTAATTACGACGTGTACCGCCATGAATGAGGGTCGAGCGGCTTCCGTTCCTCTCGAGGGATTTGTCACTTTGCTCTCCTAATGATTGTTTATAATATTAGCCTCGTTAAATAACTGTTCAACTCGGTTGTTCTTAGCAGGGCATAACTGCTCTTCATATTCAGTGTCTTGCTTGTAAAAGGAAAATGCAGAGTATGACCTTTTTTATATTCCGTCCTTACCACTTACGTCTCTGTAATCTCACCAATGTGCAGAGAAGGGGCAAACCCGACACTGATCCAAGCACATTATGTTTTGACTGTTTATGACCCACTGCTGGGCTGCTGGATAATGTTTCCCCTCCCCTCAGATGCAGTTTCAGCTATGTAATCAGGGAATGCTAAAATAAATGGGGAAGCCCTGGAACTTTTTCCTCAGAGCTTGGGGGCGACACTGTACGAGGGTGCAGGTCCACGTACAATTATGTCTCTGTTTGATTCCTTGCTTCTTGTCCTGTTTAATAGATAGTTCGGTGTTTGAACCTGACATTTGTAATAATTGTTATGTTTTTATATTGCATGTATTTTCCCCCCTGTGTTTTAATGCAGGTTTTTTTTAACCATAATGGGCCCCGAGCGCCTTCTCGAGGGCCACCAAAAAATATCCGTTTCTCAGCAGTACTCAGTTGTAATACACCTTTCCACCACTTGTGGCAGTGATGAAAATCTAACCTAAGTGTCAAAGTCATGATCCATGGCCCCCTGAGATGATATTTGATTAGTATTCACACCGGCCCGCAGGCAACGGCCACCTGCTGCTGTTTTCCATGCACCAATACTCCGTCAGTGTTGGCGCTAGGAATTTTCAAAATGGGGGTCCCGTCAAGTCATAAAAATGGGGTCCCACGGTAAATTTTTGGGGTTCCACTTTTTTGAAAACAAAGATAAATGTATGCATTATCCTGTTGTATCTCACATTGTATATTGTTTTTTGGAAAAATGTTGTCATGAACGTTATTTAATTCATAAAAAAATAATAATACAAAAGAAAACACATTTGTATGCATATGTAAATGTATTCAGTTATAAACATTCATTCCCGTTCTTCTTTCCTTTATGGATCTAAACTTTACCGCTGCTGGTATTTTTTTCTATATTTTTATTGTAATATTTTCAGAATGTGTTTGTTCTATTTTTGGCCAAAGGAAGGCAAAGAAAAACAATCTGAAGTTATCTTTATTTGTTTTGTTTTAATGCCATGATTTTAATAGCTTTGAGCTAAAATGAGTTTGACACCCCTGGTGTAAAACAAACAAACAGTCTGGAACCATAGAGAAGTTTCTTAAGCGCAGAAAATATGACTAAAGTTTTGAAGTTGTTTTTTTTAATACTACTTTAATTGTATTGACTGTTTAGTTAACATATTTACCATCATTCATCATTAGTTTATTTTAGCACTCCATAATTTTATGTAAAAAAACATTTTCATCAGTTATTGATGAGCCCCTTTTTGTGCAGAAGTATATTTGGTTAGTACTTATTTTTCTAATCAGCCTGACCTAAGCCTCAGGTTTATGTGTCAAATATATAACCTTTGGGATTAACACATGGTTTCAGATCATTTGACGAGGTTTATTTTGTTAAAATGTAAGTAGGTTACATATAATTATTGAACACAATTCAAATCAAGAGTAATATTATTAATATTTGAGTGGAAAAGTTGGGCCCTGAGGTTTAAAACGGTAAAAAAAAATAAAAAAAAATAAAAAAAAAATGTTTTAATGGATGCTGTTGTGTCGACCAGTTCTTCCTCCCAGGGAATCTAAATTACTGGTCAATCCCAAGTTCTTTTGATGACATATGCTGAGTAAGAAGGACCATCAAGACAGAATTGGAATATTTTCAAGTTTTACTAAAGATTTAGGAGTGTTTATGTGTCAAATATATAACCTTTGGGATTAACACATGGTTTCAGATCATTTGACGAGGTTTATTTTGTTAAAATGTAAGTAGGTTACATATAATTATTGAATACAATTCAAATCAAGAGTAATATTATTCATATTTGAGTGGAAAAGTTGGGCCCTGAGGTCTAAAACGGTAATAAAACAAAAAACTGTTTTAATGGATGCTGTTGCGTCGACCAGTTCTTCCTCCCAGGGAATCTAAATTACTGGTCAATCCCAAATTCTTTCGATGACATATATGCTGAGTAAGAAGGACCATCAAGACAGAATTGGAATATTTTCAAGTTTTACTAAAGATTTAGGAGTGTTTATGTGTCAAATATATAACCTTTGGGATTAACACATGGTTTCAGATCATTTGAGGAGGTTTATTTTGTTCACATGTAAGTAGGTTGCATATAATTATTGAATACAATTCAAATCAAGAGTAATGTTATTAATATTTGAGTGGAAAAGTTGGGCCCCGAGGTCAAAAACGGTTAAAAAAACCCAACCTGTTTTAATGGATGCTGTTGCGTCGACCAGCTCTTCCTCCCAGGGAATCTAAATCACTGGTCAATCCCAAGTTCTTTCGATGACATATATGCTGAGTAAGAAGGACCATCAAGACAGAATTGGAATATTTTCAAGTTTTACTAAAGATTTAGGAGTTCATCTTAACCAATTTAACTCCAGTTGATCTGGCATTCCAAGGGAGAAACCAACTCTTTTCACACAAAGAAAACCCCCATCTCTCCCCCTCGCAACACTGATAAGGGAAGAGTGGGTGTTGTATTTCACATTCCAAAGGCGAAGACACTAACCAGGCATCCGAAATGTCTGAAGAAACTGGCAGAAGGAACAAAGGAAAAGTACTAGCTACTCTAAACATGTCTATGTAAAAAGAAACAACTCTTAAACATATCTGCATCCTTCCACAATGCCCTGATCAAACTAACCTAATTAAAGAAAGAAATATTAACATTTGAACATTTATCGTATTCTGACTGTTCACTGAAGTTTGTGTTTTGTCTAATTGTTGCCTATAGGGGGCGCTAGTCACAGCCTGCGCTGATGATACCTTACACTTATGGAATCTTCGTCAGAGGCGACCGGCTATCCTGCATTCACTCAAGTTCAACAGAGAGAGGTGAGCGCTCGCACACACACACACACACACACACACACACACACACACACACACACACACACACACACACACACACACACACACACACACACACACTGGTTATCATTTGGAATGGGGACCAAGTTGTTGATCATCACTTGTGGGGACCAGCCTTTCTACAGGTTGTGGAGGCATACACGTCTTTAAATCTCTGGATTGATGAAGTAATGTGCTGATCATTCTTACTGGGGACCCCGGGGGGGAAAGAGTTCATATGGTTCACGGGGACCCAATTTAAATCACTTTGCATAATTCACACACATTTGTACGTGACTACTGAGGACCATTTAAAAAAAAAAAAAAAAAAGTTCGAATTAAATTAGACATGATCCTCAGAATCATTTAAAAAGGTTTCCCTTTAGGGCAGTGGTCCCCAACCACCGGGACCGATTGGTACCGGGCCGTGCAAGAAATAAAAAAAAATAAAAAAAATAAAACCTTTTTTTATTTTTTTTTTATTTTTTTATTTTTTTAAATCAACATAAAAAACACAATAAATAAATTATATACCAATATAGATCAATACAGTCTGCAGGGATACAGTCCGTAAGCACACATGATTGTATTTCTTTATGGGGGGGGGGGAAAAAATAAATCAAAAAATCAAAAAATCCACCCCCCGCCCCCGGTCCGTGGGACAAATTTTCAAGCGTTGACTGGTCCCCAGCTACAAAAAGGTTGGGGACCACTGCTTTAGGGGACCTGTTTTTTTTTTTGT
>NC_084743.1:13909834-13922334 GCF_033978785.1 Entelurus aequoreus
GTTGAAACTATTTGCCAGGATTGCTCATCCGGCTTGCAAATACAGAAGAAACACGTCCGCGATTCCAACTATATGAAATAAGAAGGACTTTTATATGGTTTCTGACTTTGCCAAAGGGGTAAAATGTGACAAGTTTTGTACACCAAAGCATGTTTTTATACGGTCTGTGGTTCATAAGTCTAAAAGTTTGTACAATGAGGGTCAGGTTCAAACACTGATGACATCTATTAAACAAGACAAGAGGCAAAGAATCATACAGAGGCCGAATTCAATTTGGACTCAATATTGAGGAGAAAACGTGTCGACCTGTAACCTCTTACAGTGTCACCCACGCTCGGCCAAAAGATTGCACTCCTTCTTTGTTTGACTTTCTCCCCCCCCCCCCCCCCCCCCCCACCTGACCGCAGCTGCTTCCAGAGGGAAGTGGGTCATAAACAGCGTTGCCTTTGGTTACAGAACAGTTCAAAAAGAGTTCCATAAAATAGTTAAAAAAGGGTTCGTAAAATACTTCAAAAAGAGTTCGCCTGGAAATTGGGCAGATCCTGCCATCTGTCCGCTTTGAAGTCACAGTGGAGTTTTACGAGCCTTCCTCCTGGTAGGCCCCAAAGACAGCGCCCGTCTCCCTGCCAGGAACTCAATGTAGTACAAAGCTTTTGTGATCATTTAGAAACAATTATTCTAACAATGAGGGGTTCGATTTAGAAACCCTTGCATTTGCAAACTTTTCGGGATGCGAACCTTTAGATGAGGGGTGTGGAACTTGTTTTTGTTGAGGGCCACTTAGCAATTATGGACTGTTGTGTGTGGGTTCAAAAACGCCAACAAACCAGCCTGTATAGAGGGAGGGATTTGCTGTGGACTTAAAAATTCATATTTGCCAGGATTGCTCATCCGGCTTGCAAATACGGAAGAAACATGTCCGCAATTGCAGCTATTGGAAATAAAAAGGACATTTATATGGTTGCTGAATTTGCCAAAGGGGTAAAATGTGACAAGTTTTGTACACCAAAGCATGTTTTTATACAGTAAATCGAAAAGTTCGTACAAGGAGGGGTTCGATTTAGAAACCCTTGCATTCGCAAACTTTTCGGGATGCGAACCTTTAGATCAGGGGTGTGGAACTTGTTTTTATTGAGGGCCACTTAGCAATTATGGACCACTTTAAATGACGCGGCAAACCACGTTGGATGACATGGTAGGCCACTAATGACGTGACGGACTACATTAAATAGTCTTCAGTGCTTCAGTGTGTGTGTTTTTTCTCACCATTCACCAAGTTCGGTCTTCTGTGTCACGCAATATGGGTTCTAAAATGCCAACAAACCAGCCTGTACAGAGGGAGGGATTTGCTGTGGACTTAAAAATGCCTATTTGCCAGGATTGCTCATCCGGCTTGCAAATACGGAAGAAACACGTCCACAATTGCAACTATTGGAAATAAAAAGGACATTTATATGGTTGCTGACTTTGCCAAAGAGGGTAAAATGTGACACGTTTTGTACACCAAAGCATGTTTTTATAAGGTCTGCGGTTCATAAGTCGAAAAGTTCGTACAATGAGGGGTCCGATTTAGAAACCCTTGCATTTGCAAACTTTTCGGGATGCGAACCTTTAGATCAGGGGTGTGGAACTTGTTTTTATTGAGGGCCACTTAGCAATTATGGACTGTTGTGTGTGGGTTCAAAAACGCCAACAAACCAGCCTGGATAGAGGGAGGGATTTGCTGTGGACTTAAAAATGTTCATTTGCCAGGATTGCTCATCTGGCTTGCAAATACGGAAGAAACGCGTCCGCAATTGCAACTATTGGAAATAAGAAGGACATTTATATGGTTGCTGACTTTGCCAAAGGGGTAAAATGTGACCAGTTTTGTACACCAAAGCATGTTTTTATACGGTAAGTCGAAAAGTTCGTACAAGGAGGGGTTCGATTTAGAAACCCTTGCATTTGCAAACTTTTCGGGATGCGAACCTTTAGATCAGGGGTGTGGAACTTGTTTTTATTGAGGGCCACTTAGCAATTATGGACCACTTTAAATGACGCGGTAAACCACGTTGAATGACATGGTAGGCCACTAATGACGTGACGGACTATATTAAATAGTCTTCAGTGCTTCAGCGTGTGTGTTTTTTCTCACCATTCACCAAGTTTGGTCTTCTGTGTCACTCAATATGGGTTCTAAAGCGCCAACAAACCAGCCTGAATAGAGGGAGGGATTTGCTGTGGACTTAAAAATGACTATTTGCCAGGATTGCTCATCCGGCTTGCAAATACAGAAGAAACACGTCCGTAATTGCAACTATTGGAAATAAGAAGGACATTTATATGGTTGCTGACTTTGCCAAAGGGGTAAAATGTGACACGTTTTGTACACCAAAGCATGTTTTTATACGGTAAGTCGAAAAGTTCGTACAAGGAGGGGTCCGATTTAGAAACCCTTGCATTTGCAAACTTTTCGGGATGCGAACCTTTAGATCAGGGGTGTGGAACTTGTTTTTATTGAGGGCCACTTAGCAATTATGGACTGTTGTGTGTGGGTTCTAAAACGCTAACAAACCAGCCTGGATAGAGGGAGGGATTTGCTGTGGACTTAAAAATTCATATTTGCCAGGATTGCTCATCCGGCTTGCAAATACGGAAGAAACATGTCCGCAATTGCAACTATTGGAAATAAAAAGGACATTTATATGGTTGCTGACTTTGCCAAAGGGGTAAAATGTGACACGTTTTGTACCCCAAAGCATGTTTTTATACGGTCTGTGGTTCATAAGTCGAAAAGTTCGTCCAATGAGGGGTCCGATTTAGAAACCCTCGCATTTGCAAACTTTTTGGGATGCGAACCTTTAGATCAGGGGTGTGGAACTTGTTTTTATTGAGGGCCACTTAGCAATTATGGACCACTTTAAATGACGCGGTAAACCACGTTGAATGACATGGTAGGCCACTAATGACGTGACGGACTATATTAAATAGTCTTCAGTGCTTCAGCGTGTGTGTTTTTTCTCACCATTCACCAAGTTTGGTCTTCTGTGTCACTCAATATGGGTTCTAAAGCGCCAACAAACCAGCCTGAATAGAGGGAGGGATTTGCTGTGGACTTAAAAATGACTATTTGCCAGGATTGCTCATCCGGCTTGCAAATACGGAAGAAACACGTCCGTAATTGCAACTATTGGAAATAAGAAGGACATTTATATGGTTGCTGACTTTGCCAAAGGGGTAAAATGTGACACGTTTTGTACACCAAAGCATGTTTTTATACGGTAAGTCGAAAAGTTCGTACAAGGAGGGGTCCGATTTAGAAACCCTTGCATTTGCAAACTTTTCGGGATGCGAACCTTTAGATCAGGGGTGTGGAACTTGTTTTTATTGAGGGCCACTTAGCAATTATGGACTGTTGTGTGTGGGTTCTAAAACGCCAACAAACCAGCCTGGATAGAGGGAGGGATTTGCTGTGGACTTAAAAATTCATATTTGCCAGGATTGCTCATCCGGCTTGCAAATACGGAAGAAACATGTCCGCAATTGCAACTATTGGAAATAAAAAGGACATTTATATGGTTGCTGACTTTGCCAAAGGGGTAAAATGTGACACGTTTTGTACTCCAAAGCATGTTTTTATACAGTCTGTGGTTCATAAGTCGAAAAGTTCGTCCAATGAGGGGTCCGATTTAGAAACCCTCGCATTTGCAAACTTTTTGGGATGCGAACCTTTAGATCAGGGGTGTGGAACTTGTTTTTATTGAGGGCCACTTAGCAATTATGGACTGTTGTGTGTGGGTTCAAAAACGCCAACAAACCAGCCTGGATAGAGGGAGGGATTTGCTGTGGACTTAAAAATTCATATTTGCCAGGATTGCTCATCCGGCTTGCAAATACGGAAGAAACACGTCCGCAATTGCAACTATCGGAAGTAAGAAGGAAATTTATGTGGTTGCTGACTTTGCCAAAGGGGTAAAATATTGTTGCAAGGATGGAGAGAAAGTGCAAAACCGGGTTGATAAAAAGCAGCTAGCATGTGATGGCAGTTGCGGGGCTATCATTTGCGGGAAGAGAGAGCGAGATGTCCAGAGGTGACCATGCTGGAAGCAGCATGGAAGAGCTATTTAAGGCGAGCTGTGGGTGGTCAAAAAACTTTGAAACGAGAAGCGGAATTCCCAGCGTGGTACGGCGTGGCGAGGTCTGCTAGCTCCGACTAAGCTTTGGGGAAGTTTTTATAAAGCACTTCAAGGATTTTCTTGGTGAAGGAGGCTTTGCACTGCAACAAGTCTCGAATTGTGAATTGTAATTAGTTTTTTTTACTGTAGCAACATGGTTGTTAACGTTTTGGTGAGCACCAACAGGACTTTTGTGTGTGTGTGCGGTTTTTGTCATGTTGTTTGGGTAAAAAATAGATTGTTGATCCATTTACCCCATTGCTATGCTTTTTTTCCCTCTAAAATAGGGACTTTTCTCGATGCTAGAAGCCAGTATTCATGTTTTTATGGGGAACTCTGCTTCACTATACAAACTTTTCGGTTTACGAAGCATATTCATGAAGCAGTTAAGTTTGTAAATCACGGTTCCACTGTACATCCTATTGATTATTGTTGACAATCAGTGTCTTTTTATTGTAGCAACATGGTTGTTAACATTTTGGTGAGCGCAAACAGGACTTGTGTGTGTGTGTGTGTGTGTGTGTGTGTGTGTGTGTGTGTGTGTGTGTGTGTGTGTGTGTGTGTGTGTGTGTGTGTGTGTGTGTGTGTGTGTGTGTGTGTGTGTGTGTGTGTGTGTGTGTGTGTGTGTGTGTGTGTGTGTGAGTGTGTGTGTGTGCTGTTTTTGTTGTGTTGTTTGGATAAAAAAGAGCTTGTTGATTCATAAACCCCCTTATGTTTTTCTTCCTGTAAAATAAGAACTTCTGAACCAGTATTCATGTTCACATTGCTTTTTTATGGGGAACTCTGCTTCACTATACAAACTTTTCGGTTTACGAAGCATATTCAAGAACCAATTAAGTTTGTAAATCACGGTTTCTCTGTACATTCTATTGATTGTTGTTGAGAAACAATGGGCATTTTTATTGTAGCAACATGGTTGTTAACGTTTTGGTGAGCACCAACAGGAATGTTGTATGTTTGTGTGTGCTGTTTTTGTTGTGTGGTTTGGATAAAAATGAGATTATTAATCCATTTACCCCTTTTTTTTTTCTTTTCTTTTTTATTTTTATTTTTTTTATTTTATTTATTTATTTTTTTAATTTTTTTTTTTTTTTTAAACAACATAAAACATTTTTTTTAGTTTTTGTCGAGGCTAGAACCCAGTATTCATGTTCACATTGCTTTTTTATGGGGAACAATGCTTCACTATACACACTTTTTGGTTTACGAACCATATTCAAGAACCAGTTAAAATTGGTAAATCACGGTTCCACTGTACATTCTATTGACTATTGTTGAGAAACAATGTGTATTTTTATCGTAGCAACATGGTTGTTAACGTTTTGGTGAGCACCAACAGGAATTGTGTGTGTTTGTGTGTGCTGTTTTTGTTGTGTGGTTTGGATAAAAATGAGATTATTGATCCATTTACCCCTTTTTTTTTTTCTTTTTTTTTTTTTTTTCTTTTTCTTTTTCTTTTTTCAATTTTATTTATTTATTTATTTTATTTATTTTAAACAACATAAAACATTTTTTTAGTTTTTGTCGAGGCTAGACCCAGTGTTCATGTTTGCATTGCTTTTATTTATTGGGAAATCTGCTTCACTATACAAACTTTTTGGTTTATGAACTAAATTCAAGAATGAATTAAGTTTGTACATCACGGTTCCACTGTATATCCTATTGATTATTGTTGACAACCAATGTGTCTTTTTATTGTAGCAACATGGTTGTTAACGTTTTGGTGAGCACCAACAGGAATTGTGTGTTTGTGCGTGCTGTTTTTGTTGTGTTGTTTGGATAAAAATCAGATTATTGATCCATTTACCCCGTTTTGTTTTTTTAACCCCCTATAAAATAAGGACTTCTGTCGAGGCTAGAACCCAGTATTCATGTTCAAATAGCTTTTTTATGAGTACCTATGCTTCACTATACACACTTTTCGGTTATCAAACTATATTCGAAAATCAATTAAGTTTGTAAATCACGGTTCCTCTGTACATCCTATTGATTATTGTTGAGAAACAGTGTGTATTTTTATCGTAGCAACATGGTTGTTAACGTTTTAGTGAGCACCAACAGGAATTTTGTGTGTTTGTGCCTGCTGTTTTTGTTGTGTTGTTTGGATAAAAAAGAGATTATTGATCCATTTACCCCGTTTTGTTTTTTTAACCCCCCTATAAAACAAGTACTTTTGTCGAGGCTAGAACCCAGTATTCATGTTCACATTGCTTTTATTTATTGGTAAATCCGCTTCACTATACAAACTTTTTGGTTTATGAACTAAATTCAAGAATCATTTAAGTTTGTAAATCACGGTTGATTTATTGATTATTTTTCAGAAATAATTTGTCTTTTTACTGTAGCAACATGGTTGTTAACGTTTTGGTGAGCACCAACAGGACTTTTGTGTGTTTGTGTGTGCTGTTTTTGTTGTGTTATTTGGCTAAAAAAAGAGACTTTTCTTGAGGCTAGAGCCCAGTATTCATGTTTACATTGCATTTTTTATTGGGAACTCTGCTTCACTATACAAACTTTGTTTTATGAACTAAATTCAAGAATCAATTAAGTTTAAAAAATCACGGTTCCTCTGTACATCCTATTGATTATTGTTTAGAAACAATGTGTCTTTTTTATTGTTGCAACATGGTTGTTAATGTTTTGGTGAGCATCAACAGGACTTGTGTGTGTGTGTGTGTGTGTGTTCTGTTTTTGTTGTGTTGTTTGGATAAAAAAAGAGACTTTTCTTGAGGCTAGAACCCAGTATTCATGTTTACATTGCTTTTTTTATTGGGAACTCTGCTTCACTATACAAACTTTTCGGTTTACGAACCATTTTCAAGAACCAAATTGGTAAATGACGGTTCCACTGTACATCCTATTAATTATTGTTGAGAAGTTAGCATACTGACTTTTTTCCCCTTCACTCTGTGTCGTAGTGTCAGAGCTACTCTGTTTCTCCTCAAAATAGTCCCGTATCCAGCTTACCATTCTTTTTGTTTTCTTTTTCTTTTTATTTGCATGACAGGCTGTTAGAGGAGCCAACTTGCCGTCATTATCCCCTTTCACGCCGCCGATTACAGACAATCTTGTGGGAGAAAGCACTCAAATTAGGGGCTTTAATAGGCAGTGCCGAAGCTGAAGTCGACCCTGTAATTGGCCAGCCTTCGAGGTAGAATGCAATCATTGTTGCCCAACAGGTGTGTTGTACGCGGCACCAGATGGCGGCACAGGCGTCGCCGCTCGTCTTATGATCCGGCTGCTGTAAACTGTGTTGCTGTGTGAAGACACACTTGCTCTGAGTGCGGCGTGAATGACAGGCGAAGAAATGCCAACTTTACGCTTGCCTCTCATACGGCAATTTATGGAAATGTCAGTGATGACTGGGCTATTGTTTCAAAATGGACAACCTTGTTGACACTAATGCACGGATTGATTCAGATCTGCACAAAGAGTTATACAAAGTGACAGATAATGATGTAGTTGTTACAGCTGTCCTGCTGTTCGGTCCGGTGCAGACCGCAGTCGAGGAGGACAGGGAAGACATTCCCTTCATGGTCGATGCCATTTCAATGCCTTTTGATTTATATTTTAATCTTGTGAAATTGTTATTCGACTGTGATTTTTTAATGTAGTGTAAGATTTTCTGTTAAAATAAAGCCAATATTGACATTTTTCGTAGTTCCCTTTATTTGGAAAAGTATAAAAAAAATATCAATATACATTTTGGTACCGGTACTGGTACTAAATTATTGGTATCGGGGCACCCCTACTCTGGCATAAAACTTTAGTGGCAAACAATGGCTTCCATACGCTACAGCTGCATGGCTGTTGAAAAACAAGTTCTTCTCTCCAAAAGGCTGAACATTAAGATTGGTAAAAATGTCGCCTTTGGTTATTTATAGCGAAATGGCACTTTTTTGGAATTTTGCTTAACAGCCAAAAGCAAGCACACATATTTGTATTTTCTTTATGCATTCTAGGTCGTAAATAAACACTAGCAAAAGTCAGCTAACAATATAGGCCAGGGGTCACCAACCTTTTTGAAACCAAGAGCTACTTCTTGGGTAGTGATTAATGCGAAGGGCTACCAGTTTGATACACACTTAAATAAATTGCCAGAAATAGCCAATTTGCTCAATTTACCTTTAACTCTGTTATTATTAATAATTAATGATATTTACACTTAATTGAACGGTTTAAAAGAGGAGAAAACACGAAAAAAATTACAATTAAATTTTGAAACATAGTTTATCTTCAATTTCGACTCTTTAAAACTCAAAATTCAACCGAAAAAAAGAAGAGAAAAACTAGCTAATTTGAATCTTTTTGAAAAAATTAAAAAAAATAATTTATGGAACATCATTAGTAATTTTTCCTGATTAAGATTAATTTTAGAATTTTGATGACATGTTTTAAATAGGTTAAAATCCAATCTACACTTTGTTAGAATATATAACAAATTGGACCAAGCTATATTTGTAACAAAGACAAATCATTATTTCTTCTACATTTTCCAGAACAAAAATTTTAAAAGAAATTCAAAAGACTTTGAAATAAGATTTAAATTTGATTCTACAGATTTTCTAGATTTGCCAGAATATTTTTTTTTTCATTTTAATCATAATAAGTTTGAAGAAATATTTCACAAATATTCTTCGTCGAAAAAACAGAAGCTAAAATGAAGAATTAAATTAAAATGTATTTATTATTCTTTACAATAAAAAAAATGTACTTGAACATTGATTTAAATTGTCAGGAAAGAAGAGGAATGAATTTAAAAGGTAAAAAGGTATATGTGTTTAAAAATCCTGAAATCATTTTTAAGGTTGTATTTTTTCTCTAAAATTGTCTTTCTGAAAGTTATAAGAAGCAAAGTAAAAAAATTAATGAATTTATTTAAACAAGTGAAGACCAAGTCTTTAAAATATTTTCTTGGATTTTCAAATTCTATTTGAGTTTTGTCTCTCTTAGAATTAAAAATGTCGGGCAAAGCGAGACCAGCTTGCTAGTAAATAAATACAATTAAAAAAATAGAGGCAGCTCACTGGTAAGTGCTGCTATTTGACCTATTTTTAGAACAGGCCAGCAGGCTACTCATCTGGTCCTTACGTGCTACCTGGTGCCCGCGGGCACCGCGTTGGTGACCCCTGATATAGGCAATAGGATTAGCTCAATTCCGCCGATAAAGAGCTCTCAAAAAAAATCCATCATCTTTTTTATATACATTCAATGTAGTAACATTCGTAAAAACATGTCATATTCACGTATTTTGCTCATTTTTAAGCATACGGTGGTGTATTAATTTCACAGACGCATCACAACATTCACTTTCCCTTCAACAACAACAACAACACTACTAATCATGGCAGACTTCATTAAGAGACAACAAAGACTACTTTGGGACAAATGATGATCTAGAAACGTATATTTTTGAGCCTGAATATAAGGAAGATGATCTACAGGTTTTAGAAGCTGAGCGCTAAACAGATGCAGCAAGTAGCAGTATTGCTAAGTGCTAAATAAGATATAGAAACTATCAACAACTGCTTTTCTAATGGCCCAAATAGCTCACAGTAGCACTATACATAATCACAATACCAGGGCGTCCAGTGAGGGGCATTTTGTACTCCCTCGTCCCAGGAAGAATGCTTTGCGGAAATCTTTTATTTATAGATCTTTATCGCTCTGGAATAACCTGCCTCGAATTCTCACCAGAATTGAAAGTAAACAGGTTTTTAAAAAGAGAGTAATATTTTATCAGAGTCTTTAAATTAGTTTGCTCGTTGCTGCTTTGTTTGGTTTTATATTGTGTAGTTATATTTATTTGGTAATTATTATTCTGTGACTGTAAATTGTTTGCTCGTTTTTTTATTGCTGTTTTTATTTAATTTTTCTGTATTGTGTAGTTATAATTATATGCTTTTACTTGTAATTGTTTTTAATTGTGGACCCCAGGAAGACTAGTGGGTTGTTGAGCCAACCATCAATGGGGATACTTAATTAAAAAAATAAAATAAAATACAAATAAAATAAAATAAAATAAAATAAAATAAAATAAAATAAAATAAAATAAAATAAAATAAAAATAAAAATAAAAATAAAAATAAAAATAAAAATAAAAATAAAAAATCAAACCTACTGTACAATGTCTGCTCTCACTGGGATGTCGAATGATGGGATGTTTATATCTTCCCGTTTACGTGAAGAATGAATCATAAAAAAAGATGGCTGCAAACGAGCGTATTTTTGCTTCTTTCTTGCCATTTCCGGGTCTAAGTTGGATGTCAAAGTCGACCAACTTCTCGGTTTATGTCCACAACTTTCTACTATCCAGGTGAAAGGCATTATTTATAATCTAGAACTAACTTTCACCAACACAGAGGTGATGCAGCAGCTCAGTATGTCAATATAGTAGCTTTAAAAAATCGCTAATACTGGGTTAATAGTCAGGTCACAACATGTAAATGGAGTATTGTATATTTTTGGGATGTTTTTTAGAGGGCTTTATGGGGCGCAATTGAGTACCCCTATCTTTTTTTTAATTTTTTTATTTATTTATTTATTTATTTATTTATTTATTTATTTTTACCCCTATCTTCTGCATCGTTAGCCACCTCGTACTTGCCGTTTTTTACGAATTGGAACACGTACAAATAAGAAAAACATGTTTTCTTGTCTTACGTAAAGGATTGGGAAAGTTAGGCCAACTTCCCCCCAAAAAATGGAGCGGTCGTCTCCCGGGGATGCCACGTGCAATGCGTCGCACGTCCTCACTTATCTTTGAATTAAGATAAGGCAACTTGCCAAACAAGGTCAATTTTTTTCGATTCTTGACCGCCAGCCCTTACTGTGTGGAGAGCTGTGTCGGGTCTATCTTTGCTGATCTCGGTCCACCCCTCCCTCCCACCCCAACTCCCTGCAACCCTTAGACCGTAACAGTGACACACACTGGATGACACATGGCTTTTTCCGCACTCCACCGTGAGCAAGCACTTGGCAACAGCGGCAGGGCAAATTGCTCAGTAGGTAAACATCCATCAACCTCGGCCAGGGAGGCACAGCGAGAGCTGATGTGGACACAATCAAAATAAATCACCGGATGCGAGGGAGCCCATCAGGGGCATGCGGGTACTGTGGCAGCGCTGGAGAGTGACTGTCAGGTTCAAACACCGACGACATCTATTAGACAAGACAAGAAGCAAAGGAATCAAACAAAGACAGGATTCAATTTAGCTCATGAGGAGAAACGTCTGGGGCTGCACACTCAGCTACAGCCTCCCACCACGCATTTATTTGGGCATTTCCTGATTACATGGCTGCAGCTGTTTCTAAGGGAAGGGGGTCATAAACAGCTGCCGCACTCGGTCATAAACAGTTTAAAGAAAAGGTGCCTGGTGCGGGGTCAGGTCTGCTCCCTCTCTGCTTTGTAGATCTCGGGTCATGACAAGGTCTTCCTGTGGCTGTCCAATAGATCAAAGAAACCAACACCTCCACGTCGCATCCCGTCGCACACAGTGGAGGTTTACAAGCGGTAGGCCTTTTGCTTGATAAGAATGTTCATAGTGTAAAAGCTGGACTGAGGTTTTTTTGGCAGCCGTATTTTGTACAATTTTTTCATATTTTTTTTTTTCCATTTATTTATTTATTTCCGGCAACGACATAAAAGAAAAGTACAAAGTTGACAACACATAATAATATAAATGAATATAGTGCAAATGGTAATGTACAGTATGTAATGCATGATTGTCCAGTTTTGCCTGAAAGGGAGTGGGAAGAAGATAACTTATTTAATCCCACCCCAAAATACACTACTATACAGTAGGGTTGCACGGTAACCAGTACTAGTATAGCATCGCGGTACTAATGAACCAAAAATGGTACTAAACTCTGATTGAAAAGTACCGGTTCCGCATTTTTTTTTATTTTTTTTTACGGGCATGACAGCGCGTCGTCACGTCGTGACATTGCTGGTTTTACGATCAGAGGAGCGTGTTCGGCAGCGCACACTGACGGAGTACTTACAAGCAGACACGGTGTGTAGACAGAAAAGGGAGAACGGACGCATTTTGGCCTAAAAAGTAAAGATAATGGTGAACTTATAACACTGAAATGCCCTCAGGAAGAGGTGCTTTAAGACATGGCTAGCTAGTTAGCGGCTAACGTCCATCCGCAGCCCGCAGTGTTTTAGCTACTTCTAAATCACTAATCCTCGCCTCCATGGCGACGAATAAAGTACGTTTCTTACGAGTATCATCCCTGCAGGACGGGGAATAGCTAAACATGCTTCACTACGTCACAATTAGGGCTGCAACTAACGATTAATTTGATAATCGATTAATCTGTCGATTATTACTTCGGTTA
>NC_084743.1:13927334-13929834 GCF_033978785.1 Entelurus aequoreus
CGCATTTATCGGCCGATAATATCGGCAGACCGATATTATCGGACATCTCTAATAAAAACTATAATAGACCAAACATGTTTGCAGCACAAACCACACATTTGATTCAGGTTTGGGTAAAGTTGGACAAAATCACACAGGTTTGTGATACTGTCATTTTTTTTAAAAATACGGGAGTTTGCCAAAAAGCATACTGAGCCTCTGGGAGACAAGCATGGCTCCGTGCTTGTGGAGAAAAGCTCAACATACCTGCTGCTAAACACGAAGGAGACTAGACTCCATCACCTCGGCTGCTTTGCTGCGATCCCACGCCGGGGATCTGAAATCTCTGCAGGGCACGATACCATGGAATCTCAGGACTAACAAGACATTCTGGAGCAAGGTGTGTTATCTAAGTCAGTGGCCCCCAACCTTGTTGTACTTGCGGACCGGTCAACGCTTGAAATTTTGTCCCACGGACCGGGGGGGATGGGGGGGGGTAGTAAAAAAAATGTTTTATCTTATTTTTATTTTTATTTTTTTAATTTTTTTTTTGTCATAAAAAAATACAATCATGTGTGCTTACGGACTGCATCCCTGAAGACTGTATTGATTTATATTGATATATAATGTATATATTGTGTTTTTTATGTTGATAATTTTATTTTATTTTATT
Source organism: Entelurus aequoreus (assembly GCF_033978785.1). NCBI lineage: Eukaryota > Metazoa > Chordata > Actinopteri > Syngnathiformes > Syngnathidae > Entelurus > Entelurus aequoreus. Next base: position 13,927,987 of record NC_084743.1, read on the forward strand.
TTATTTTATTTTATTTTTTTTTTTTTTAATTTCTTGTGCGGCCGCGGCCCGGTACCAATCGGTCCACGGACCGGTACCGGTGGTTGGGGACCACTGATCTAAGTTACAGGTCTTTGGTCCTTTGAGAGGACAACGACCCAAAAACAGGAAAGAACAGCCAAGGGTGAAACATTGGAGTATTCCCGAGTGGTTTTCTGTTCACCCGGATTTAAAATCCAGTTTGCAGAGGACATCAAACCTGAGACAGCTGATCTTGTTGTCCTCCAGCATTTTAGTTCGGGGTTATCGTCGTTTTTGTCCAAGTCGGTCTAATTCATTATAGTTTTATTTAAAGTTTCTCTTGTACTGTATCACAAATCAACAGCATTTGATTTCCATTCATTCATTTTTAGTACACTTTTCTCCATTTGCACTTTTGTCAAGTTTCAGTTATTTTCGTGATTCGTTTAGGTTTTTCCTTTTTTGCAATTTCTACCACTCGTGTACATAATGTACAATAAGTCCACGAGTCCTGGGTGTAGATGACCTTTTTGCGACTGATCAGGGTGAGTAAGAGGCCAGGGATATTGTTGTTATTATTTTGGGGGTCTTATTTCGCCTGCCTTCTCCCTTCACTATTAGTCTTATGTTGCATAATCAATCAATCAATCAATCAAAGTTGACTTATATAGCCCTAAATCACGAGTGTCTCAAAGGGCTGCACAAGCCACAACGACATCCCTGGCAACCGGTGCAATGGATGTCGAGTGGATCTAACATAATAGTGAGAGTCCAGTCCATAGTGGATCTAACATAATAGTGAGAGTCCAGTCCATAGTGGATCTAACATAATAGTGAGAGTCCAGTCCATAGTGGATCTAACATAATAGTGAGAGTCCAGTCCATAGTGGATCCAGCATAATAGTGAGAGTCCAGTCCAAAGTGGATCTAACATAATAGTGAGAGTCCAGTCCATAGTGGATCTAACATAATAGTGAGAGTCCAGTCCATAGTGGATCTAACATAATAGTGAGAGTCCAGTCCATAGTGGATCTAACATAATAGTGAGAGTCCAGTCCATAGTGGATCTAACATAATAGTGAGAGTCCAGTCCAAAGTGGATCTAACATAATAGTGAGAGTCCAGTCCATAGTGGATCTAACATAATAGTGAGAGTCCAGTCCATAGTGGATCTAACATAATAGTGAGAGTCCAGTCCATAGTGGATCTAGCATAATAGTGAGAGTCCAGTCCATAGTGGATCTAGCATAATAGTGAGAGTCCAGTCCATAGTGGATCTAACATAATAGTGAGAGTCCAGTCCATAGTGGATCTAACATAATAGTGAGAGTCCAGTCCATAGTGGATCTAGCATAATAGTGAGAGTCCAGTCCATAGTGGATCTAGCATAATAGTGAGAGTCCAGTCCATAGTGGATCTAACATAATAGTGAGAGTCCAGTCCATAGTGGATCTAACATAATAGTGAGAGTCCAGTCCATAGTGGATCTAGCATAATAGTGTGAGAGTCCAGTCCATAGTGGATCTAGATAATAGTGTGAGAGTCCAGTCCATAGTGGATCTAACATAATAGTGAGAGTCCAGTCCATAGTGGATCTAACATAATAGTGAGAGTCCAGTCCATAGTGGATCTAACATAATAGTGTGAGAGTCCAGTCCATAGTGGATCTAACATAATAGTGTGAGTCCAGTCCACAGTGGATCTAACATAATAGTGAGAGTCCAGTCCATAGTGGATCTAACATAATAGTGTGAGAGTCCAGTCCATAGTGGATCTAGATAATAGTGTGAGAGTCCAGTCCATAGTGGATCTAACATAATAGTAAGAGTCCAGTCCATAGTGGATCTA
>NC_084743.1:13934834-13994834 GCF_033978785.1 Entelurus aequoreus
ATTCGCACGTCTAGAATTACTGCCGGGTCAAACTCGTTTCTCAAAATAATTAACGCATGCTTGGCCTTATCGCCGGTTCATTATTAACGCCGGATCAAATTCGTTTTGCAAAATATTAGTTTTATTATCGCATGTCTATAATTTTCGCCGGGTTAAACTCGTTTCGCAAAATATTTAGCATATGCTTAGAACTTCCACCGGGTCAAACTCGTGACGTCACGAGTGACGCTTTACCTGTCCTCATTTTCAAAATGGAGGAAGCTGATTTCAGTAGTTTGCAATCGCACAAAGGAAAAAAGATAAAGAGTTATTCAGTAGGATTTAAAGTACAAGCTATTGAATACCGGTATGCTAAAAAGAACAGTAAGCAGCTATGTTTTATTAATATACCGTAGCTGCGTGTGTCAAATACGGTGTTAGTCATTAAATGACTCCCGCCTCCTGGTGGTAGAGGGCGCTAGTGATCCTTCTTGCGACTTTCGGTACTGCAGAAGAAGTGACAACACGCAGCAACAGATCGTCTTTTTTTTCCTCTCGCCTGAACTTTTAACATGGAGGATTACATACCGGTATCTAAAATAAAACCGTTTTCTAAACCGGACTTTCAATCGAAGCAGGAGGTAATAATTAAAGGAATATCTCCATCGAGACAGAGAGACTTTTAAAACTGAAGAAAGAAAATAAGGAAGACTTCTATAAACAAGTTATCGATGCTTTTGGTCAGAAGGAGCTGCAAATGGACTCCATTTATAAGTACAGGTAAGACCATAATAACGTTTTTTTTTAATTAAATGTGCTTTTCATGATGGTATGCTTACATCACACTCAAAGCGCACGCCTAAATTTACCGCATTCCTTTTGGTAAACGCCGGAGTGAGAAGAGGTTTTAAAATAATGAGCGCATGCACGGCCATCCCGCAGGCTTCCGGTAAACGCCGGAGTGACAGGAGGTTTTGAATTAATTAGCGCCCCTGCGGCTATTCAAGGAAATACGGTATGCGCCACACTGTGAACCCGCACCAAACAAGAATGACAAACACATTTCGGGAGAACGTCCGCACCGTAACGCAACATAAACACAGCACAACAAATACCCAGAATCACTTTCAGCACTAACTCTTCCGGGACGCTACAATATACACCCCAGACTGTAGTTCAATGTCTAACACAGTTTGTATGCACGTTCTAACGTTCTCTCCCCCGCCCTGTTTTGTTTCTATTCCCCCAGGATCACATTTTGCCACCTTCCCTTTCAGAGTAAATGGCTTTATGTGGGCACGGAGCGCGGGAACACGCACATCGTCAACATCGAGTCCTTCGTCCTGTCTGGCTATGTCATCATGTGGAACAAGGCCATCGAACTGTGAGTGATGGAACCTCTGCGGCGAAATTTAACTGACTGGTCTTGATGTTGCTGGTGGAAAATGGCTACTTAGAAGGTAGAAAGCAGGTCGAATGTTTTAATTTTAATTAAATAAGGTTTAAAACATAAAATATGGCACATTGTATAACGCAAATTGTTGTTTGTGTCTCTGGAACTGCGTTTTTGTACGTGTAGTAGGACGCTCAAACGCGCAGAACTAGCCTAAAACAGCAGCGTGTTTACATAAAAAGGCTAACACTTAGCATGTGTGCTAACGATGGCGTGATAACAGTCGGCATGTTTCATATGCCAAGTTACATGACTCTATGGCTGCGGAAATGGAAAAAAACTAGTGTGAAATTAGATGGAAAAGTTAGCATGCTTAAGTTAGCTCGCTAGCATGCTATCGTTTGCATGTTAACAGTTAGCAAGTGTCACATACCAAGTTATATGACTCAGGGGTAAACGGTTGCACAACCAGCTCAAAAAGTTTGCACGCTAATGTTAGCATGTTAGCAAGCTAACGTTAGCTTGGGTCCCATACCAAGTTGTATGACTCTTAGGTGTATGGCTGGGGAATTAGAGTAAAAAAAAGTGCAAAATTAGCTTAAAAAGTCAGCACTTTTATGTTAGCATGCTAACAGAGTAAAAAGTGTCACATACCAGGTTAAATGACTGTAGGCTAAATGGTTGCAGAATTAGCTCACATGCTAAGACTTAGCATGTGTGCTAACGATAGCGTGATAACAGTCGGCATGTTTCATATGCCGAGTTACATGACTCTGGCTGCGGAAATAGAAAAACACTAGTGTGAAAATAGATGGAAAAGTTAGCATGCTTAAGCTAGCTCGCTAGCATGCTATCGTTTGCATGTTAACAGTTAGCAAGTGTCACATACCAAGTTATATGACTCAAGGGGTAAACGGTTGCACAACCAGCTCAAAAAGTTTGCACGCTAATGTTAGCATGTTAGCAAGCTAACGTTAGCTTGGGTCCCATACCAAGTTGTATGACTCTTAGGTGTATGGCTGGGGAATTAGAGTAAAAAAAAGTGCAAAATTAGCTTAAAAAGTCAGCACTTTTATGTTAGCATGCTAACACAGTAACAAGTGTCACATATCAGGTTAAATGACTGTAGGCTAAATGGTTGCAAAATTAGCTCACATGCTAACACTTAGCATGTGTGCTAACGATAGCGTGATAACAGTCGGCATGTTTCATATGCCGAGTTACATGACTCTATGGCTGCGGAAATGGAAAAAAACTAGTGTGAAATTAGATGGAAAAGTTAGCATGCTTAAGTTAGCTCGCTAGCATGCTATCGTTTGCATGTTAACAGTTTGCAAGTGTCACATACCAAGTTATATGACTCAAGGGGTAAACGGTTGCACAACCAGCTCAAAAAGTTTGCACGCTAATGTTAGCATGTTAGCAAGCTAACGTTAGCTTGGGTCCCATACCAAGTTGTATGACTCTTAGGTGTATGGCTGGGGAATTAGAGTTAAAAAAAGTCCAAAATTAGCTTAAAAAGTCAGCACTTTTATGTTAGCATGCTAACAGAGTAACAAGTGTCACATACCAGGTTAAATGACTGTAGGCTAAATGGTTGCAAAATTAGCTCACATGCTAACACTTAGCATGTGTGCTAACGATAGCGTGATAACAGTCCGCATGTTTCATATGCCGAGTTACATGACTCTATGGCTGCGGAAATGGAAAAAAACAAGTGTGAAATTAGATGGAAAAGTTAGCATGCTTAAGTTAGCTCGCTAGCATGCTATCGTTTGCATGTTAACAGTTAGCAAGTGTCACATACCAAGTTATATGACTCAAGGGGTAAACGGTTGCACAACCAGCTCAAAAAGTTTGCACGCTAATGTTAGCATGTTAGCAAGCTAACATACCAAGTTGTATGACTCTTAGGTGTATGGCTGGGGAATTAGAGTAAAAAAAAGTGCAAAATTAGCTTAAAAAGTCAGCACTTTTATGTTAGCATGCTAACAGAGTAACAAGTGTCACATACCAGGTTAAATGACTGTAGGCTAAACGGTTGCAAAATTAGCTCAAAAAGCTAACACTTTAATGGCAGCATGCTAGCATGCTAACGCTAACATGGTAACAGCTAGCTTGTTTCACAAGCGGAATAGCGTTGCCATGGTAACACGAAATGTTCCCACCCTAAAGTATTCTCGTCCGCACGATCGAGACCTTTCCGACGGTATAGCATATGTGGGGGTTCGTTGGCCGGATCGTGGCGTATTAGACGTAAGAGAAACGTGCGGAACAACAATAACAATAACAGTTGAAGTATGAGCAATAATATTATGGGCTGCTTGCATTGCAGCAGGCCCATAATAACACAAAAATGACTATGAACATTATTGCACTACAAATGGAGCAATATAAATAGCACCATTGATAATGAATAACAATAATAATTACTTCTATTATCAACAATACAATTGCTTCAAATGCGACAATACATGAATGCGGTGAATACTCGAATTACAAAAGAAAGACTTTATTAACCTTTTAGATTGTTATGGTAAAAATAGATTATTAGTGTTGTGAACTCGTCCGAAATATGAGGCCGTAGCACTAACAATAACACACCAATTCAGTGTGTTTGCTTTTTTAAAAAAATCAGGTTTGTCAGGTTTAAACACTGATGACATCTATTAAACAAGACAAGAAGCAAAGAATTAAACAGAGACAGGATTCAATTTGGCTCAATTTGAGGAGAGACGCGTCGACTGTACTCCCTTTTACAGTCTTCCGGCACGCTCTGGCGAAAGATTGTACGCCACCTCTTTTTATTTGGACTTTCCCTGTTTACATCACAGCTGTTTCTAAAGGAACGGGGGGGGGGGGGGGGGTATGTAAACAGTCATTGTTTTGGTTCATATTAACAGAAAAGAAAAAGATGCCTCTGGCTTGGACTGGTCCTGGATCGAGCTTGGGCAGGTCTTGGATGACAATAGATAACCCCTCCCTGTCTCCTTCCATCGTACACAGCGGAATTTTCCAAGCCTTTGGCTTGGTGCAACGAAGTCAGCTTTCATCTGTTCATTGGGAACTCAGAGAACGGAAAGTTTTTTGATATTTTACATACAATTTTTTTGACATATATATATATATACTACCGTTCAAAAGTTTGGGGTCACATTAAAATGTCCTTATTTTTCAATGAAGATAACTTTAAACTAGTCTTAACTTTAAAGAAATACACTCTATACATTGCTAATGTGGTAAATGACTATTCTAGCTGCAAATGTCTGGTTTTTGGTGCAATATCTACATAGGTGTATAGAGGCCCATTTCCAGCAACTATCACTCCAGTGTTCTAATGGTACAATGTGTTTGCTCATTGGCTCAGAAGGCTAATTGATGATTAGAAAACCCTTGCGCAATCATGTTCACACATCTGAAAACAGTTTAGCTCGTTACAGAAGCTACAAAACGGACCTTCCTTTGAGCAGATTGAGTTTCTGGAGCATCACATTTGTGGGGTCAATTAAACGCTCAAAATGGCCAGAAAAAGAGAACTTTCATCTGAAACGCGACAGTCTATTCTTGTTCTTAGAAATGAAGGCTAGTCCACAAAATTGTTTGGGTGACCCCAAACTTTTGAACGGTAGTGTATATATATATATATATATATATATATATATATATATATATATATATATATATATATATATATATATATATATATATATATATAAATAAATAAATAAAATACAATTTAAAAAAAAAAAAAATATATATATATATATATATATATATATATATATATATATATATATATATATAAAAATAAAAAATAAAAAAATAAAATATATATATATATATATATATATATATATATATATATATATATATATATATATATATATATATATATATACTTTATAGCGTGCCGCCAATGAAGAGAAATTCATAAATTAGCTGCACCGTTTTGTAAGCCGCAGGGTTCAAAGCCTAGGAAAAAAGTAACGGCTTATTGTCTGGAATTGATGGTGCGTATGTATAATGATCTGCAGTAGGGCATGGCCATTAAATTTGTTTTAAGGTCCATTAAAAATGTATTGAAAAGTATTTAATTAGATTTGCTGATAACTTCAGAAACCGTGACTTTGTTGTGTTTAATTATAATAATAACAATAATGATGGATTAGATTTTATATCGTGCTTTTCTATTATTAGATACTCAAAGCGCTCACAGAGCTGGTTAATTTTCTTCTGTATGTGTTCTGTTTCTTTCTGAGTTCCTGCTAGACCTGAGTTGGCTTTATCTGAAAAAGGGAAATCCTGCTCGCACTTTGCCTACCTGCTCTTTACCCTGGGAACAGCCATGTGGGCACAGTCAGGAGCAGCTAAACCACTATTTAAGTTGTGGGTGAAAGAGCGACAAAAACCTAATTTGCTGAGATGAACTTTTCGTAGCTACGGATGTAGATTGAGATCTTGACGCGCCATCAAATTACAGCGAAGTGTCTTACAGTTTTTTGTTTTTTTTCCCCAAATATGCCACCCGCCTACGTTCCACCGGCTGGTGTTAGACTGACAAGCCCCACACTACCGTGTCAGTCAATAGCCGCTTCCATGCCGAGACATCTTGTCTCTTGTGACAAGACAAAATACAGCCGGCGGTCATAACACTTGTATATCTGTGCGTGTGTGTGTGTGTGTGTGTGTGTGTGTGTGTGTGTGTGTGTGTGTGTGTGTGTGTGTGTGTGTGTGTGTGTGTGTGTGTGTGTGTGTGTGTGTGTGTGTGTGTGTGTGTGTGTGTGTGTGTGTGTGTGTGTGTGTGTGTGTGTGTGTGTGTGTGTTCTTGTATTTCTACCCTTCTTGAGACATCAACAAGGAAAAGTATCTTCCATATGAGGAGGTGTGAACAAGTGAGGACATAAGTCATGGTCCCAATAACAATGCATCTAATAGAGAATGTCTCATTTGCACCCCCTGGTGGTGAAATCTATCAAAATTAGGGTTTCAAATTGACTGTGTGTCGGTTTTAAAAGTCCTCCCCCTCTGGTCAACATATGAAATAACAAGTGTGTGTAAGAAATTGAAATGCGCCCCCTTTGGCCAAAATTCATTTAAAAGATATATATAAATATGTATATAGAGACATACTGTAATAACTTGAAGTAAATAATGAAGATTAAAAACCAATTACAAGCAAAAAATTCAAAAACATTTTTTTTTTATTAAAAAGCAGTTTTTTTTCTCACAATGTGTCGACTTTTTTCCTATAAAATTGGGAACAATTTCTCATATTCTTTCTGTTTCTGTAATATTGCAATATGTTCTCGTAAAATGATTCCTTTTTTAATGTAAAATTATTCCTTTTTAATGCAAAATGGTGACATTTGCCATATAAAATGCTGACTTTTAGCACAATATTGCCAATTTTTTTTGTTGTTCTTGTCAAATAGTGACATTTTTTGAGTAAAATTATGACTTCTGTCATAATTTTGCCAAGTAAAATTCCGATTATTATTATAATATTGCCAAAATTTAAAAAGTTTGCTTATAAAATTGTGACTTTTGTCGAGTAAAATTACGACTCTTTTCATAAAATTGCCAAAATGTTACATTTTTCTTGTAAAATTGCGACTGTTATTGAGTAAAAATTCCAACTTTTGCCATAACATTGCACAAATGTTCAGTTTTTCTTGTAAAATTTTGACTTGCGTTGAGTAAAATTACGACTTTTATTATAATAATGCCTGAATTCTAAGTTTTTCTCTTGAAATCGTGACCTTTTTCTTGTGAAATTCCAACTCATTTTGTGCATAGTTTGTATATATTATATATAAGGCCAAAATTAGGGTTAGGCCAAAATTCATTTAAAAAAATATATATAAATATGTATATAGAGACATGCTGTAATAACTTGAAGTAAATAATGAAGATTAAAAACCAATTACAAGCAAAAAATTCAAAAACATTTGTTTTTATTAAAAAGCAGTTTTTTTTCTCACAATGTGTCGACTTTTTTTTTATAAAATTGGGAACAATTTCTCATATTCTTTCTGTTTCTGTAATATTGCAATATTTTCTCGTAAAATTATTCCTTTTTTAAATGTAAAATGATTCCTTTTTAATGCAAAATGGTGACATTTGTCATATAAAATGCTGACTTTTAGCACAATATTGCCAATTTTTTTTGTTGTTCTTGTCAAATAGTGACATTTTTTTAGCAAAAATTATGACTTTTGTCATAATTTGGCCAAGTAAAATCCCGATTATTATTATAATATTGCCAAAATTTAAAAAGTTTGCTTATAAAATTGTGACTTTTGTCGAGTAAAATTACGACTCTTTTCATAAAATTGCCAAAATGTTACGTTTTTCTTGTAAAATTGCGACTGTTATTGAGTAAAACTCCAACTTTTGCCATAACATTGCACAAATGTTCAGTTTTTCTTGTCAAATTTTGACTTGCGTTGAGTAAAATTACGACTTTTATTATAATACTGCCTGAATTCTAAGTTTTTCTCTTGAAATCGTGACCTTTTTCTTGTGAAATTCCAACTCATTTTTCACAACACGTTTTTTTTAATATGTGCATAGTTTGTATATATTATTAATGTTGGAAATACACATCTTTATATGTCTAGAAAGGGTGGTCCTAAAGAGGTAGGCATTTTTTTCCGGAGTTCTCAAGAAGGTAAAAAATACAAGAATATGCGTGTGTGTGTGTGTGTGTGTGTGTGTGTGTGTGTGTGTGTGTGTGTGTGTGTGTGTGTGTGTGTGTGTGTGTGTGTGTGTGTGTGTGTGTGTGTGTGTGTGTGTGTGTGTGTGTGTGTGTGTGTGTGTGTGTGTTCTTGTATTTCTACCCTTCTTGAGACATCAACAAGGAAAAGTATCTTCCATATGAGGAGGTGTGAACAAGTGAGGACATAAGTCATGGTCCCAATAGCATTGCATCTAATAGAGAATGTCTCATTTGCACCCCCTGCTGGTGAAATCTATCAAAATTAGGGTTTCAAATTGACTGTGTGTCGGTTTTAAAAGTGCTCCCCCTCTGGTCAACATATGAAATAACAAGTGTGTATAAGAAATTGAAATGCACCCCTTTTTTACCAAAATTCATTGAAAAAATATATGTAAATATGTATATAGAGACATACTGTAATAACTTGAAGTAAATAATGAAGATTAAAAACCAATTACAAGCAAAAAATTCAAACATTTTTTTTAATTAAAAGCAGTTTTTTTCTAACAATGTGTCGACTTTTTTCTTATAAAATTGGGAACAATTTCTCATATTCTTTCTGTTTCTGTAATATTGCAATATTTTCTCGTAAAATTATTCCTTTTTTTAATGTAAAATTATTCCTTTTTAATGCAAAATGGTGACATTTGTCATATAAAATGCTGACTTTTAGCACAATATTGCCAATTTTTGTTGTTGTTCTTGTCAAATAGTGACATTTTTTGAGCAAAAGTAAAATTCCGATTATTATTGACTATAAAAATGGGACCCGTTACTTCCCTGCTTGGCACTCAGCATCAAGGGTTGGAATTGGGGGTTAAATCACCAAAAATGATTCCCGGGCGCGGCACCGCTGCTGCCCACTGCTCCCCTCACCTCCCAGGGGGTGAACAAGGGGATGGGTCAAATGCAGAGGACAAATTTCACCACACCTAGTGTTTGTGTGACAATCATTGATACTTTAACTTTAACTTTAACTTAATAATATTGCCAAAATTTAAAAAGTTTGCTTATAAAATTGTGACTTTTGTCGAGTAAAATTACGACTCTTTTCATAAAATTGCCAAAATGTTAAGTTTTTCTTGTAAAATTGCGACTGTTATTGAGTAAAATTCCAACTTTTGCCATAACATTGCACAAATGTTCAGTTTTTCTTGTCAAATTTTGACTTGCGTTGAGTAAAATTACGACTTTTATTATAATACTGCCTGAATTGTAAGTTTTTCTCTTGAAATCGTGACCTTTTTCTTGTGAAATTCTAACTCATTTTGTGCATAGTTTGTAAAAATTATTAATGTTGTAAATACACATCTTTATATGTCTAGAAAGGGTGGTCCTAAAGAGGTATGCATTTTTTTCCGGAGTTCTCAAGAAGGTAACAAATACAAGAATATGCGTGTGTGCGTGTGTGTGTGTGTGTGTGTGTGTGTGTTCTTGTATTTCTACCCTTCTTGAGACATGAAGAAGGAAAAGTATCTTCCATATGAGGAGGTGTGAACAAGTGATGACATAAGTCATGGTCCCAATAACATTGCATCTAATAGAGAATGTCTCATTTGCACCCCCTGCTGGTGACATCTATCAAAATTAGGGTTAGGCCAAAATTCATTTAAAAAAATATATATAAATATGTATATAGAGACATGCTGTAATAACTTGAAGTAAATAATGAAGATTAAAAACCAATTACAAGCAAAAAATGTAAAAAAATTTTTTTAATTAAATGCAGTTTTTTTCTCACAATGTGTCGACTTTTTTCTTATAAAATTGGGAACAATTTCTAATATTCTTTCTGTTTCTGTAATATTGCAATATTTTCTCGTAAAATGATTCCTTTTTTAATGTAAAATTATTCATTTTTAATGCAAAATGGTGACATTTGTCATATAAAATGCTGACTTTTAGCACAATATTGCCAATTTTTGTTGTTGTTCTTGTCAAATAGTGACATTTTTTGAGCAAAAATTATGACTTTTGTCATAATTTGGCCAAGTAAAATCCAGATTATTATTATAATATTGCCAAAATTTAAAAAGTTTGCTTATAAAATTGTGACTTTTGTCGAGTAAAATTACAACTCTTTTCATAAAATTGCCAAAATGTTAAGCTTTTCTTGTAAAATTGCGACTGTTATTGAGTAAAATTCCAACTTTTGCCATAACATTGCACAAATGTTCAGTTTTTCTTGTCAAATTTTGACTTGCCTTGAGTAAAATTACGACTTTTATTACAATACTGCCAAAATTCTAAGTTTTTCTCGTGAAACCGTGACCTTTTTCTAGTGAAATTCCAACAAATTTTTCACAACACGTTTTTTTTTAATATTTGCATAGTTTGTATATATTATTAATGTTGTAAATACACATCTATATATTATAGAAAGGGTGGTCCTAAAGAGGTAGGCATTTTTTTCTGGAGGTCTCAAGAAGGTAACAAATACAAGAATGTGTGAGTGTGTGTGTGTGTGTGTGTGTGTGTGTGTGTGTGTGTGTGTGTGTGTGTGTGTGTGTGTGTGTGTGTGTGTGTGTGTGTGTGTGTGTGTGTGTGTGTGTGTGTGTGTGTGTGTGTGTGTGTGTGTGTGTGTGTGTGTGTGTGTGTGTTTATTCATTAAATTGAAAATACTTAAATCCCACGACATAGTGAAAAAGCAAACTCTAACCTGCTACCCATAAATGTACAACAATTCTTCTCAACAAAAGCGGAGGAATATAACCTTAGAGAAAAATGTAATTTAAAACATGTACAACACTTAAGACCTTCAGTATGTGGAATTGAATTATGGGAAGGACTAAGCAAAGAAATCAAAACAATGTACTAATATGATCCAATTCAAGAAACTCTTTAAACCAATAGAAACATTCTGAATTAATTTCATCCATACATTCATTTTCTAGATAATCTTAATTATCTCCATCCTTCCATCCATTTACTTCCGCTTATCCAAGGTCGGGTCACGGGGGCAGCAGCCTAAGCAGGGAAGTCCAGACTTCCCTCTCCCCAGCCACTTTGTCCAGCTCCTCCCGGGGGATCCCGATGCGTTCCCATGCCAGCCGGGAGAGATAGTCTTCCCAACGTGTCCTGGGTCTTCCCCTTGGCCTTCTGCCAGTCGGATGTGCCCCAAAAACCTCGGGTGGCATCCTGACCAGATGCCCGAACCACCTCATCTGACTCCTCTCCATGTGGAGGAGCAGTAGCTTTACTTTGAGCTCCTCCCGGATGGCAGAGCTTCTCACCCTATCTCTAAAGGAGCCACCCGGAAACTCATTTGGGCTGCTTGTACCCGTGATCTTGTCCTTTCGGTCATAACCCAAAGATCGACCGGTAAATTGAGAGCTTTGCCTTCCGGCTCAGCTCCTTCTTCACCACAACGGATCGATACAGCGTCCGCATTACTTAACACGCCGCACCGATCCGCCTGTCCATCTCACCATCCACTCTTCCCTCACTCGCGAACAAGACTCCGAGGTACTTGAACTCCTCCACTTGGGGCAAGATCTCCTCCCCAACCCGGAGATGGCACTGCACCCTTTTCCTGGGCGAGAACCATGGACTCGGACTTGGAGGTGCTGATTCCCATCCCAGTCGCTTCACACTCGGCTGCGAACCGATCCAGTGAGAGCTGAAGATCCTGGCCAGATGAAGCCATCAGGACCACATCATCTGCAAAAAAGCAGAGACCTAATCCTGCAGACACCAAACCGGATCCCCTCAACGCCTTGACTAGCGCCTAGAAATTCTGTCCATAGAAGTTATGAACAGAATGGGTGACAAAGGGCAGCCTTGGCAGAGTCCAACCCTCACTGGAAACGTGTCCGACCAAGCTCTGGCACTGATCGTACAGGGAGCGGACCGCCACAGTCAGACAGTCCGATACCCCATACTCTCTGAGCACTCCCCCACACGGTCGAATGCCTTCTCCAAGTCCACAAAACACATGTAGACTGGTTGGGCAAACTCCCATGCACCCTCAAGGACCCTGCCCAGAGTATAGAGCTGGTCTACCGTTCCACGGCCAGGGCGAAAACCACACTGTTCCTCCTGGATCCGAGGTTCGACTACCCGGCGTAGCCTCCTCTCCAGTGACCTTACCGGGAAGGCTGAGGAGTGTGATCCTTAATTATCTCACCGTATGAAATACAACTTACTTCACTAAGCGGTTTTTTTCTTTCTTCCAGAAAGTCAACCCAGTTAGCAACCACAACTCTTAGCTTGTTAGCGTCCCAGAGCCTAAGAGTGTTAACGGAGCTGGAACTAATTGATATAATAGGAAAGTCACTTTAATTGCAAATATCGATGGGAAATCAAAGGAAAATGCCTTCTCAAAGGTGGACTGTAAGCTGTCTGAATGAGTCGCAAACACGCAGGAAACAGCCAATAATGCAAATTAAAAATAATTAGGTCTGTTTAGTTTTGTTTTAGACAGCCAATACCCATTTTACTGAAGAGTTGGCAACACTGACTACACACCTGCCATTCTCTTCTCTCCCTATGACAAAATGGTGACACTTTCCCGGGGGAAGTAAACAAGCTTTTGAACACACCTCGTCACGTTTGGCTGTGATGTCATTTAGCGATACCCCAGGATGCAGAGACAAGGCAGGTGTAGTCAGTAAAGTCTTTCATTAGCAGAAACGGTTGACAGTCACAAGAATACCAAGTGGAAAAATTACAAGTCTGGCGAGGAAACACATGATAGGAGCGGGGAAACTCTCAAAAAAGTGGAAAACAAATAAAAGTAACAGGTACTAAGAATTGAGATTATGTAGTAAACATGTTGGAGGTAAACATAATTATGAACAGGAAAACAAACATCTCACCGTCGTCAATATAATACAAGCTTAGCAGGAGTCCCAGCAGAGCTAATCGCTAAACTCAGCAAAAGTAAAGTGAACTATATTTATATAGCGCTTTTATCTAGTGACTCAAAGAGCTTTCACATAGTGAAACCCAATATCTAAGTTACATTTAAACCAGTGTGGGTGGCACTGGGAGCAGGTGGGTAAAGCGTCTTGCCCAAGGACACCACGGCAGTGACTAGGGTGGGGGAAGCGGGGGTCGAACCCGGATCCCTGAAGTTGCTGGCCACTCTACCAACCGAGCCATACCGCCCCAAAAGGGAGAACGGACGCATTTTGGCATAATTTTGGCCAAACAGGAAACTTACATTCAAAAGAAGAGCTTCAAACAGGAAATGAAGGTGTAAAATAGGAAGAAAAAAAAAACATGTGGAACATGACAAAAATAACAAAATAAAATCAAACACAAGTTAATGTAAGTGATAACATGTTACTTTTTATCAGTAAATGTTGAGACATGAAGAAAGGGGTACACGTTGATTTTATATGCTTATTTGTGTTTTATTGTATCCACTAAACCAGGCCTGGGCAATTATTTTGCCTCGGGGGGCCAAATTTTGATTATTTATTATTTATTTATTTAGATAATTATTTTGCCTCGGGGGGCCAAATTTAGATTATTTATTATTTATTTATTTAGATAATCATTTTGCCTAGGGGGGCCAAATTTAGATTATTTATTATTTATTTATTTAGATAATTATTTTGCCTTGGGGGGCCAAATTTAGATTATTTATTATTTATTTATTTATTTAGATAAATATTTTGCCTCGGGGGGCCAAATTTAGATCATTTATTTTGCCTCGGGGGGCTAAATTTAGATTATTTATTATTTATTTATTTAGATAATTATTTTGCCTCGGGGGGCTAAATTTAGATTATTTATTATTTATTTATTTAGATAATTATTTTGCCTCGGGAGGCTACATTTAGATTATTTATTATTTATTTATTTAGATAATCATTTTGCCTTGGGGGGCCAAATTTAGATTATTTATTATTTATTTATTTATTTATTTAGATAAATATTTTGCCTCGGGGGGCCAAATTTAGATCATTTATTTTGCCTCGGGGGGCTAAATTTAGATAATTTATTTTGCCTCGGGGGGCCAAATTTAGATTATTTATTATTTATTTATTTAGATAATTATTTTGCCTTGGGGGGCCAAATTTAGATGATTTATTATTTATTTATTTATTTATTTATATATTTATTTAGATAAATATTTTGCCTCGGGGGGCCAAATTTAGATCATTTATTTTGCCTCGGGGGGCTACATTTAGATTATTTATTATTTATTTATTTAGATAATCATTTTGCCTCAGGGGGCCAAATTTAGATTATTTATTATTTATTTATTTAGATAATTATTTTGGCTTGGGGGGCCAAATTTAGATTATTTATTATTTATTTATTTATTTAGACAAATATTTTGCCTCGGGGGGCCAAATTTAGATAATTTATTTTGCCTCGGGGGGCCAAATTTAGATTATTTATTATTTATTTATTTGGATAATTATTTTGCCTCGGGGGGCCAAATTTAGATTATTTATTATTTATTTATTTAGATAATTATTTTGCCTCAGGGGGCCAAATTTAGATTATTTATTATTTATTTATTTAGATAAATATTTTGCCTCGGGGGGCCAAATTTAGATATTTTATTTTGCCTCGGGGGGCTAAATTTAGATTATTTATTATTCATTTATTTAGATAATTATTTTGCCTCGGGGGGCTGAATTTACATTATTTATTATTTATTTATTTAGATAATTATTTTGCCTCGGGGGGCCACATTTAGATTATTCATTATTTATTTATTTAGATAATCATTTTGCCTCGGGGGGCCAAATTTAGATTATTTATTATTTATTTATTTAGATAATTATTTTGCCTCGGGAGGCCCAGTTTAGACTATTTATTATGTATTTATTTATTTAGATAATTATTTTGCCTCAGGGGGCTACATTTAGATTATTTATTATTTATTTATTTAGATAATCATTTTGCCTCGGGGGGCCAAATTTAGATTATTTATTATTTATTTATTTAGATAATTATTTTGCCTTGGGGGGCCAAATTTAGATTATTTATTATTTATTTATTTATTTAGATAAATATTTTGCCTCAGGGGGCCAAATTTAGATAATTTATTTTGCCTCGGGGGGCCAAATTTAGATTATTTATTATTTATTTATTTAAATAATTATTTTGCCTCGGGGGGGCAAATTTAGATTATTTATTATTTATTTATTTACATAATTATTTTGCCTCGGGGGGCCAAATTTAGATTATTTATTATTTATTTATTTACATAATTATTTTGCCTTGGGGGGCTAAATTTAGATTATTTATTATTTATTTATTTACATAATTATTTTGCCTCGGGGGGCCAAATTTAGATTATTTATTATTTATTTAATTAGATAATTATTTTGCCTCGGGGGGCTACATTTAAAAGTCCCGGTTCTGCTAGTGTTGAATCTGTGGTGTGTTCACTTTAGTACGGAACAAAGTGTGCCAGAAAGGGGTAGAAGTTAATTTTATATGCTTATTTGTGTTTTATTGTATCCACTAAACCAGGCCTGGGCAATTATTTTGCCTCGGGGGTCCAAATTTAGATTATTTATTATTTATTTATTTAGATCATTATTTTGCCTCGGGGGGCCAAATTTAGATTATTTATTATTTATTTATTCAGATAATTATTTTGCCTTGGGGGGCCAAATTTAGATTATTTATTATTTATTTATTTAGATCATTATTTTGCCTCGGGGGGCCAAATTTAGATTATTTATTATTTATTTATTTAGATAAATATTTTGCCTCGGGGGGCCAAATTTAGATCATTTATTTTGCCTCGGGGGGCCAAATTTAGATTATTTATTATTTATTTATTTAGATAATTATTTTGCCTCGGGGGGCCAAATTTAGATTATTTATTATTTATTTATTTAGATAATTATTTTGCCTCAGGGGGCCAAATTTAGATTATTTATTATTTATTTATTTAGATAAATATTTTGCCTCGGGGGGCCAAATTTAGATATTTTATTTTGCCTCGGGGGGCTAAATTTAGATTATTTATTATTTATTTATTTAGATAATTATTTTGCCTCTGGGGGCCAAATTTAGACTATTTATTATGTATTTATTTATTTAGATAATAATTTTGCCTCGGGGGGCCAAATTTAGATTATTTATTATTTATTTATTTAGATAATTATTTTGCCTCGGGGGGCCAAATTTAGATTATTTATTATTTATTTATTTAGATAATTATTTTGCCTCAGGGGGCCAAATTTAGATTATTTATTATTTATTTATTTAGATAAATATTTTGCCTCGGGGGGCCAAATTTAGATATTTTATTTTGCCTCGGGGGGCTAAATTTAGATTATTTATTATTTATTTATTTAGATAATTATTTTGCCTCTGGGGGCCAAATTTAGACTATTTATTATGTATTTATTTATTTAGATAATAATTTTGCCTCGGGGGGCCAAATTTAGATTATTTATTATTTATTTATTTAGATAATTATTTTGCCTCGGGGGGCCAAATTTAGATTATTTATTATTTATTTATTTAGATAATTATTTTGCCTCAGGGGGCCAAATTTAGATTATCTATTATTTATTTATTTAGATAATTATTTTGCCTCGGGGGTCAAATTTAGACGATTTATTATGTATTTATTTATTTAGATAATTATTTTGCCTCGGGGGGCCAAATTTAGATTATTTATTATTTATTTATTTAGATAATTATTTTGCCTCAGGGAGCCAAATTTAGATTATTTATTATTTATTTATTTAGATAAATATTTTGCCTCGGGGGGCCAAATTTAAAAATGTTATTTTGCCTCGGGGGGCTAAATTTAGATTATTTATTATTTATTTATTTAGATAATTATTTTGCCTCGGGGGGCCAAATTTAGACTATTTATTATGTATTTATTTATTTAGATAATTATTTTGCCTCGGGGGGCCACATTTAGATTATTTATTATTTATTTATTTAGATAATCATTTTGCCTCGGGGGGCCAAATTTAGATTATTTATTATTTATTTATTTAGATAATTATTTTGCCTTGGGGTGCCAAATTTAGATTATTTATTTATTTATTTAGATAAATATTTTGCCTCGGGGGCCAAATTTAGATCATTTATTTTGCCTCACGGGGCTAAATTTAGATTCTTTATTATTTATTTATTTAGATAATTATTTTTGCCTTGGGGGGCCAAATTTAGATTATTTATTATTTATTTATTTATTTAGATACATATTTTGCCTCGGGGGGCTAAATTTAAATTATTTATTATTTATTTATTTACATAATTATTTTGCCTCGGGGGGCCAAATTTAGATTATTTATTATTTATTTATTTAGATAATTATTTTGCCTCGGGGGGCCCAGTTTAGACTATTTATTATGTATTTATTTATTTAGATAATTATTTTGCCTCGGGGGGCCAAATTTAGATTATTTATTATTTATTTATTTATTTAGATAAATATTTTTTCTCAGGGGGCCAAATTTAGATAATTTATTTTGCCTCGGGGGGGCTAAATTTAGATTATTTATTATTTATTTATTTAGAAAATTATTTTGCCTCGGGGGGCTAAATTTAGATGATTTATTATTTATTTATTTAGATAATTATTTTGCCTCGGGGGGCCCAGTTTAGACTATTTATTATGTATTTATTTATTTAGATAATTATTTTGCCTCGGGGGGCCAAATTTAGATTATTTATTATTTATTTATTTAGATAATTATTTTGCCTTGGGGGGCCAAATTTAGATTATTTATTATTTATTTATTTATTTAGATAAATATTTTGCCTCAGGGGGCCAAATTTAGATAATTTATTTTGCCTCGGGGGGGCTAAATTTAGATTATTTATTATTTATTTATTTAGATAATTATTTTGCCTCGGGGGGCTAAATTTAGATGATTTATTATTTATTTATTTAGATAATTATTTTGCCTCGGAGGGCTACATTTAAAAGTCCCGGTTCTGCTAGTGTTGAATGTGTGGTGTGTTCACTTTAGTACGGAACAAAGTGTGCCAGTAGACGTTCATTGCTGATTGCTGCACTGCTTCTAATTCTTTCATTTTCCTCCAAGTGCTATAATGGCTGTTAATACATGGTAATCATACAGAGGGTCATTTTAAAATAAGTGTTAGTTCTATTAAAATTAGAAGAAAAACAAAAGCAATGTGTAATCTTACCTTAAAAGACCAGTAAAGTGGACTTTACATGCTTATTAGTGTTCATTAAAGCTGTGTTTTTCAACCACTGTGCCGCGGCACACCACTGTGCCGTGAGATACAGTCTGGTGTGCTGGGAGATGATCTCATTTCACCTATTTGGGTTCAAAATAATTTGAAAACCCTAAAGTGTGTTTTCAATGGGTTTGTGTGAACATTGAAGGCGGTTTAACATTTTCTAATTGGCACTAAAATGCATATTTGTAAAGATTGAAGCCAATTTAGAATTTTCAATGGCACTTAAGTGTGTTTTTGGAAAAACTGAAGACATTTTAAAGTTTATTTGGCACTAAAGTGCGTTCTTGTAAAGAGTTTTCAATGGTGCTAAAGTGAGTTTTCGACGCTAAGACGGGTTTGTGTGAACATTGAAGGCAGTTTAGAGTTTTCTAATTGGCACTAAAGTTAATTTTTGTAAAGATTGAAGAAAATTTAGAATTTTCAATGGCACCTAAGTGCGTTTTTGCAAAAACTGAAGATATTTTAAAGTTTATTTGGCACTAAAGTGCGTTCTTGTAAAGAGTTTTCAATGGCGCTAAAGTGAGTTTTCGACACTAAGACGGGTTTGTGTGAACATTGAAGGCAGTTTAGAGTTTTCTAATTGGCACTTAAATGCATTTTTATAAAGACTGAAGCCAATTTAGAATTTTAAATGGCACTTAAGTGCATTTTCATAAACACTGAAGAAAATTTTACGTTAATTTGTTTTTGTAAAGAAATGTGTTTTCGACGCTAAGACGGGTTTGTGTGAACATTGAAGGCGGTTTAGAGTTTTCTAATTGGCACTAAAACGCATTTTTGTAAAGATTGAAGCCAATTCAGGATTCACAATGGCACTTAAGTGTGTTTTTGGAAAAACTGAAGACATTTTAAAGTTTATTTGGCACTAAAGTGCGTTCTTGTAAAGAGTTTTCAATGGTGCTAAAGTGAGTTTTCGACGCTAAGACGGTTTTGTGTGAACATTGAAGGCAGTTTAGAGTTTTCTAATTGGCACTAAAGTTAATTTTTGTAAAGATTGAAGAAAATTTAGAATTTTCAATGGCACTTAAGTGCGTTTTTGCAAAAACTGAAGATATTTTAAAGTTTATTTGGCACTAAAGTGCGTTCTTGTAAAGAGTTTTCAATGGCGCTAAAGTGAGTTTTCGACGCTAAGACGGGTTTGTGTGAACATTGAAGGCAGTTTAGAGTTTTCTAATTGGCACTAAAGTTCATTTTTGTAAAGATTAAAGCAAATTTAGAATTTTCAATTGCACTTAAGTGCCTTTTCGTAAACACTGAAGACAATGTAACGTTTATTTGGCACTAAAGTGCATTTTTGCAAAGACGTGTTCTCCACGCTAAGACGGGTTTGTGTGAACATTGAAGGCGGTTTAGAGTTTTCTAATTGGCACTAAAGTTCATTTTTGTAAAGATTAAAGCAAATTTAGAATTTTCAATGGCACTTAAGTGCCTTTTCGTAAACACTGAAGACAATGTAACGTTTATTTGGCACTAAAGTGCATTTTTGCAAAGACGTGTTCTCCACGCTAAGACGGGTTTTTGTGAAAAACATTGAAGGCAGTTTAAAGTTTTCTAATTGGCACTAAAATGCATTTTTGCACAGATTGAAGCCAATTTAGAATTCCCAATGGCACTTAAGTGTGTTTTCGTAAACACTGACAATTTAACATTTATTTGGCACTAAAAGTGCGTTTTTGTAAAGACTTTTCAATGGCGCTAAAGTGTGTTTTCGACGCTAAGACGGGTTTGTGTGAACATTGAAGGCGGTTTAGAGTTTTCTAATTGGCACTTAAATGCATTTTTGTAAAGATTGAAGCCAATTCAGAATTTTCAATGGCACTTAAGTGTGTTTTTGGAAAAACTGAAGACATTTTAAAGTTTATTTGGCACTAAAGTGCGTTCTTGTAAAGAGTTTTCAATGGCGCTAAAGTGAGTTTTCGACGCTAAGACGGGTTTGTGTGAACATTGAAGGCGGTTTACAGTTTTCTAATTGGCACTAAAGTTCATTTTTGTAAAGATTAAAGCAAATTTAGAATTTTCAATGGCACTTAAGTGCGTTTTCATAAACACTGAAGAAAATTTTACGTTAATTTGTTTTTGTAAAGAAATAAGTTTTCGACACTAAGACGGGTTTGTGTGAACATTGAAGGCGGTTTAACGTTTTCTAATTGGCACTAAAACGCATATTTGTAAAGATTGAAGCCAATTCAGGATTCCCAATGGCACTTAAGTGTGTTTTTGGAAAAACTGAAGACATTTTAAAGTTTATTTGGCACTAAAGTGCGTTCTTGTAAAGAGTTTTCATTGGCGCTAAAGTGAGTTTTCGACGCTAAGACGGGTTTGTGTGAACATTGAAGGCGGTTTAGAGTTTTCTAATTGGCACTTAAATGCATTTTTATAAAGATTGAAGCCAATTCAGGATTCCCAATGGCACTTAAGTGTGTTTTTGGAAAAACTGAAAACATTTTAAAGTTTATTTGGCACTAAAGTGCGTTCTTGTAAAGAGTTTTCAATGGCGCTAAAGTGAATTTTCGACGCCAAGACGGGTTTGTGTGAACATTGAAGGCGGTTTAGAGTTTTCTAATTGGCAATAAAGTTCATTTTTGTAAAGATTAAAGCAAATTTAGAATTTTCAATGGCACTTAAGTGCATTTTTGCAAACACTGAAGACAATGTAACGTTTATTTGGCACTAAAGTGCGTTCTTGTAAAGAAATGTGTTCTCGACGCTAAGACGGGTTTGTGTGAAAAACATTGAAGGCAGTTTAAAGTTTTCTAATTGGCACTAAAATGCATTTTTGCACAGATTGAAGCCAATTTAGAATTCCCAATGGCACTTAAGTGTGTTTTCGTAAACACTGACAATTTAACATTTATTTGGCACTAAAAGTGCATTTTTGTAAAGACTTTTCAATGGTGCAAAAGTGTGTTTTCCACGCTAAGACGGGTTTGTGTGAACATTGAAGGCGGTTTAAATTTTTATAACTGGCACTAAAATGCATATTTGTTAAGATTGAAGCCTATTTTGAATTTTCAATGGCACTTAAGTGCGTTTTCCAAAACAATTAAACGTTTGATTGGCACTAAAGTGTGATTTTTGTAAAGACGGAGGGCGATTGACTGTAGTGTTTTTTTTCATTGGCACTAAAGTGCGTTTTTGTTAAGGTTGAAGCTGATTTCCAGTCCTCAATAACACTCAGAGGAAGGAGAAACGAGCAACACACACTTCCTCTGATTCGGGTGTTCGCCACACCAGGAATGTCTTGATTAAACATCACAAGAGAAACCCATTTGCCGAGCGACCTTTGGCCAAAAGACAAATGCGATACAAATTAGTGATCAACCGACATCTCAGCAATCTATTTCCCGAGAAGGTGGGCTTTTGGAGACATCTCCGGTGGGCTCTAGGAATGCATGAGGGCCATAAAAAAAGTCTTATTTTCGACCACAAAAACAACAAACCAATGCAGTGAAGACAAAGCAGCACACTCAAGCACTTTGATTCAAATTGTGCTTTTAGAGATTACTAAAGTATTCAACATTAGCACCTAGCTTTCTGAAGTTGACCTTTTGTACACAACTTCAACTACAAGACAAGACCAACATTGTGTGGACAAGTAAACAGAAGATTTACGTGAAAACTGCTATCATCCGATTTGTGTTTTTTTGCTGATATCACCCCAATATCCTCTACTAGTATTCCTCAAACTGTGCCAAAAAAAATCACTTGATTATTTTCCTATATTCAAACACAGTGTTACCGTTCAAACTGTGTGTAATGTCAGTGTTGCCTATAATATGACATGTACCTGTTAAAAAACAACAACCTCTGCCATGTTTTTAATGTATAATTGGGCCTACTACGCTACTCTACTCTAATGTGGGGCGGGCTCCACCTAACGAGCCACTTCAAAAAATATCCAGACACAGTGTTACCGTTCAAACTGCGGGCAATGTTCCGGTGGCCAAAATATTAACTATACGTGTTAAATGAAACCTCTGCTTTGTTTTTAATGAGTACTTGGGCCTACTATGCTACTTTATTTTAACCCCTTAAGGCCCGAGCTGTTTGTTTACATGTTTTTATTGTATTTCTCTTTGCTATTTGGGCTTTTTGGACCCTAATTAGAATAAAAACTAAGAATCATCTTTTGATATGATGTACTTAGTCCATAAGTACACAAACGTGTACGTCATGTTTAGTGACATGCTAATTCTTATTTTTACACTTTTTTTTTCAAAATTCCATTATATTTTATACTCTTCTGACACCACCAGAGGGCAGTATAAGTGTCCACATAAGTGGCCATAAGACCCCAATTCAGTAGTGTACACAATTTTGGAAATGAGAGCTAAAAGGTGCTGTCCACGCATGTGGCTACCTTTGCTATTTGGGCTTATTGGACCCTAATTAGAATAAAAACTAAGAATCATCTTTTGATATGATGTACTTAGTCCATAAGTACACAAACGTGTACGTCATGTTTAGTGACATGCTAATTCTTATTTTTACACTTTTTTTTTTTCAAAATTCCATTGTATGTTATACTCTTCTGACACCACCAGATGGCAGTATAAGTGTCCACATAAGTGGCCATAAGACCCCAATTCAGTAGTGTACACAATTTTGGAAATGAGAGCTAAAAGGTGCTGTCCACGCATGTGGCCACTAAGCCTTTAGAGCAGGGGTGTCCAAAGTGCGGCCCGGGGGCCATTTGTGGCCCGCAGGTCATTTTTTAACGGCCCCACGACACATTCTAAAAATACGATTAAAAAAACCAAACAAACGTGGTATAAAAGAGCAAACAGGTGAAATGTAACAAGAAAATGTTGCAATGTTGACTCCAATAACACAAAGCTACCATGCAGGCTGTTTCTGTCTTTAAAAAATAATATTTAATCAAAATCAACGTCATTATGAATTATTGACCTATTCAAGGCTCCAATTACGTCACATTAAATATTGCACTTTGAGATATTCTTTGGGGGAAAATGTTGCATATTTTGTGTTTGCCATATAAAAAACTGAGCTGTTGTTTTTTTTAAAAGAAAGGCCTAAAACGAACAAACAAAAAACATAAACAACAGATCTGAAGCTGATCTCGAGATTATTGTGCTAAAAGTAATCAGTAAAAAAAAAAAAGTATAATTTATTTCTTAACACTTTAATGAGTAGGACCCTTTTGGATCCCCAATCATTTTAGTTGGATTTTTTTTTTTTTGCGTGTGTCATTGCTCAAAAAATGTCAATGTTGCTATGAGTTATTGACCTTTTTAAGGCTCCAATTATTTTATAATCTCAAACATTCTACTTTAAAATGTAATTGGGGGAAAATATTGCATATTTGGTGGGGTTTTTTCCATAAAAAACCTGGGTTTTCTTTGACAAAAAGGGCATACAACTTAAATGTTTAAAAACATTTTTTTGACAGATAGACCTAATGTTGATCTAGAGCAGGGGTCACCAACGCGGTGCCCGCGGGCACCAGGTAGCCCGTAAGGACCAGATGAGTAGCCCGCTGGCCTGTTCTAAAAATAGCTCAAATAGCAGCACTTACCAGTGAGCTGCCTCTATTTTTTAAATTTTCTTTATTTACTAGCAAGCTGGTCTCGCTTTGCCCGACATTTTTAATTCTAAGAGAGACAAAACTCAAATAGAATTTGGAAATCCAAGAAAATATTTTAAAGACTTGGTCTTCACTTGTTTAAATAAATTCATTATTTTTTTACTTTGCTACTTATAACTTTCAGAAAGACAATTTTAGAGAAAAAATACAACCTTAAAAATGATTTTAGGATTTTTAAACATATATACCTTTTTACCTTTTAAATTCCTTCCTCTTCTTTCCTGACAATTTAAATCAATGTTCAAGTAAATTTATTTTTTTTATTGTAAAGAATAATAAATACATTTTAATTTAATTCTACATTTTAGCTTCTGTTTTTTCGACGAAGAATATTTGTGAAATATTTCTTCAAACTTATTATGATTAAAATTCAAAAAAATTATTCTGGCAAATCTAGAAAATCTGTAGAATCAAATTTAAATCTTATTTCAAAGTCTTTTGAATTTCTTTTAAAAATGTTGTTCTGGAAAATCTAGAATAAATAATGATTTGTCTTTGTTAGAAATATAGCTTGGTCCAATTTGTTATATATTCTAACAAAGTGCAGATTGGATGTTAACCTATTTAAAACATGTCATCCAAATTCTAAAATTAATCTTAATCAGGAAAAATTACTAATGTTGTTCCATAAAAAAAGTTTTTTTAATATTTTCAAAAAGATTCGAATTAGCTAGTTTTTCTCTTCTTTTTTTCGGTTGAATTTTGAATTTTAAAGAGTCGAAATTGAAGATAAACTATGTTTCAAAATTTAATTGTCATTTTTTTTCGTGTTTTCTCCTCTTTTAAACCGTTCAATTAAGTGTAAATATCATTAATTATTAATAATAACATAGAGTTAAAGGTAAATTGAGCAAATTGGCTATTTCTGGCAATTTATTTATGTGTGTATCAAACTGGTAGCCCTTCGCATTAATCAGTACCCAAGAAGTAGCTCTTGCTTTCAAAAAGGTTGGTGACCCCTGATCTAGAGATTGACTCAGGCCCGGCCCTAACCAATCTGGCGCCCTAGGCAAGATTTTAGGTGGCGCCCCCCCACATCGGCAGTGAAGTGTATATACTCACAAGAAACCGAACAGCTTTGTCTTTGACCTTTTTTTTTACTTAAAGAAAGCAAATTAACAATCAGAATAGTTAACAAGATTTAAAAAAAAAAAAAATGGATAAATAAATGAATACAAAAAATAAAAAACGAATATATGAAATACAATATGTTTTACATACATAAACACAAAATAAAACGTGTCAACAAGTTGCATAAAATACATTAAAAATACAATATAAATAAGGCACTGCACAAAACAAGATATCAAACCAGTATGACTTTAACAACTATATTACAAAAAAAGGGGATCCTACAGAGTTCTCTATTTGTGCTTTTTAATATTGCATTAACTAGAATGACTTACAAATGACTGTACACCAGGGAGTACTGTAATTACCTAACGTTACATTATTATTTTCCATAACAATTTAGCCCCCTCCACAATATTAACCCGACGTTAAAACAGAACTAGCTATTTATTGATTAGCAATTGCCGAATCATGTAACATTAGCTTAATGCTAAAAAGCCAGGTTACTATCACATTCTGTAACAGGCAAATAATTTCATGTAGGCTAACGTTACCTACCTGCTACCTCTGTCTTTTTCTCGTTTCTCCTCTTCTTTTCTCTTTTTTCATCCCTGGGCACCTGACAGTTTTGGCCGTTTTGACATCTTGTGTTGATTTTTTGATGTGGTGACATCCAAAAAGAGTCATGATACGGAAAGGGAGGGGGCGCACCGTGCCGGGGGAGGGGGGGGGGGGGGGGCGTAATGTTGCAACAAATAATATTTCTATTAAATAGGCTTTACTTTGCATTTTAATTAACGTGGGATTATTTTATGTATTTAGAAATAATAGTACCAACTTTTTTTTTTGTTGTTGTTTTTTTTCCTCCAACATTTGTGGCACTGGCGTGGCGCCCCCTGATGGTCGGCGCCCTTAGCTTTTGCCTATACGGCCTATGCCACGGGCCGGCCCTGGAATGACTACAACAGTAAATAAACACAAGACATATATATATACTCTATTAGCCACAACACAACCAGGCTTATATTTAATATGCCACAAATTAATCCTAATGCTAGCTCCTAGCTCCTAGCTACTAGCTCGAGCTAGTTATAGCAAGCGATCAAATGTTTGGAAGCGCAGCTGTGTACTCACGGTATCGCGACTGTGTATCCAAATCAAAGTCCTCCTGGTAAGAGTCTCTGTTGTCCGAGTTCTTCCATCTTGACTGCATCTTTCGGGAATGTAAACAAAGAAGTGCCGGCTGTGTACGCGTTGCTGCTGACTTCCCTCGCAAAATAGACGCTTCGCACCGACAACTTTCTTGTTTGCTTGCTCAGCTTCTTTCTCCATAATGCAATGAACATAATTGCAACAGATTCTCACCTCTGTCAGTAAATGTCATTCCACCCAGTCACGTCATGGATTTACCACTTTTTCTTTCTCTTTCCAGATCGACTAAAACTCATCCGGGACCCGTCGTCCATTTGAGTGACAGCCCGAAGGATGAAGGCAAGGTGAGGATAAATAAAAGCCGATAAAAAGCAGCAACACCTCACTTTATGTTTTTTTTTTTTGCACAGCATGGTGGTAATACTTTTTTTCTCCTCGGATCACTAATCAGACGTTCTTTCGTACATACTTTGTGTCTCTCTCTCTCTCGCTCGCTCGCCCGCTGTCTATACGCAACCCCCATTAAGTTGTGTTGTTTAAAGGGTCAGGCTGCAGACAAACGGATGAGAAAAGTGGCGGGTGGCGACGGCTGCAAAAGAGGTCATTGACAAGCGCATCGATTTTTCCCGACGGATTCCAGAGCCGCCGGGGAAAATCACACTCGACGAGCTGTGAAGACGTAAAACCGAGAAACGCGCTCACAGCTGCACCGGACATCGAATTGTTGCATGTCACCTGTGTGAAGGTGGCGCCCCTTAAATAGGACGAATATATCAATGTTTATTTATATAGCCCTAAATCACAAGTGTCTCAAAGGGCTGCACAAGCCACAACGACATCCTCGGTACAGAGCCCGCATAAGGGCAAGGAAAAACTCACCCCAGTGGGACGTCGATGCGAATGACTATGAGAAACCTTGGAGAGGACCGCATATATTAAAATAACAATGACGCTAGTTTGTGATATGTTTGTGCTGTTATTTTTGTTTTGTTATTAATGTTTTTTAATGGGATAAGCGGTAGAAAATGGATGGATGGATTCATAAGTAGACCCCCGACCCCCCCATACAGTATGTGTCCTAGTTGTTTGTGCTGCATTTGTTTTGTCTATTATAATTACTTTGTTATTAATGTTTTATTATTCATAACTACAGATGTAGTCATAAATGCTTTAAAATGTAATATCTGAAATTATCGGTATCGTTGTTTTTTTTTAATCGTATCGTATCTTTTTTTTTTTTTTTTTTTTCTTTTTTTTAAAATTAAATCAACATAAAAATCACAAGATACACTTACAATTAGTGCACCGACCCAAAAAAAAATCTCCCTCCCCCAATCACACTCATTCACACAAAAGGGTTGTTTCCTTCTGTTATTAATATTCTGGTTCCTACATTATATATCAATATATATCAATACAGTCTGCAAGGGATACAGTCCGTAAGCACACATGATTGTGCGTGCTGCTGGCCCACTAATAGTACTAACCTTTAACAGTTCATTTTACTCATTTTCATTCATTACTAGTTTCTATGTAACTGTTTTTATATTGTTTTACTTTCTTTTTTTATTCAAGAAATGTTTTTTAATTTATTTATCTTATTTTATTTTTTTTTTTTTTTTAAAAAGGACTTTATCTTCACCATACCTGCTTGTCCAAAATAGGCATAATAATGTGTTAATTCCACGATTGTATGTATCGTATCGGTTGATATCGGTATCGGTTGATATCGGTATCAGTAATTAAAAAGTTGGACAATATCGGAATATCGGATATCGGCAAAAAGCCATTATCGGACATCCCTATTCATAACCAGACCCACCACCCTGTCAAAATCTCACCAAATGCGTAGTTTGTGCTACATTTGTGCTACATTTGTGCAAGTTTGTGCTGCATTTGTTTTGTCTATTATAATTACTTTGTTATTAATGTTTTATTATTCATAACTACAGATGTAGTCATAAATGCTTTAAAATGTAATATCGGAAAATATCGGTATCGTTTTTTTTATTATCGTATCGTATGCTTTTTAAAAAAAGTTTTTTTTTTTTTTTTTTTAATTAAATCAACATAAAAAACACAAGATACACTTACAATTAGTGCAGCAACACAAAAAATATCCCTCCCCCAATCACACTCATTCACACAAAAAGGTTGTTTCTTTCTGTTATTAATATTCTGGTTCCTACATTATATATCAATATATATCAATACAGTCTGCAAGGGATACAGTCCGTAAGCACACATGATTGTGCGTGCTGCTGGTCCACTAATAGTACTAACCTTTAACACTTCATTTTACTCATTTTCATTCATTACTAGTTTCTATGTAACTGTTTTTATATTGTTTTACTTTCTTTTTTTATTCAAGAAATGTTTTTTAATTAATTTATCTTATTTTATTTTATTATTTTTAAAAAAAAAGGACTTTATCTTCACCATACCTGGTTGTCCAAAATAGGCCTAATAATGTGTTAATTCCACGATTGTATATATCGTATCGGTTGATATCGGTATCGGTTGATATCGGTATCGGTAATTAAAGAGTTGGACAATATCGGAATATCGGATATCGGCAAAAAGCCATTATCGGACATCCCTATTCATAACCAGACCCACCACCCTGTCAAAATCTCACCAAACGCGTAGTTTGTGCTATATTTCTGCTACATTTGTGCAAGTTTGTGCTGCATTTGTTTTGTCTATTATAATTATTTTGTTATTAATGTTTTATTATTCATAACTACAGATGTAGTCATAAATGCTTTAAAATGTAATATCGGAAAATATCTGTATCGTTTTTTTTATTATCGTATCGTATGCTTTTTTTTTTTTTTTTCTTTTTTTTTTAAATTAAATCAACATAAAAAACACAAGATACACTTACAATTAGTGCAGCAACACAAAAAATCTCCCTCCCCCATTTACACTCATTCACACAAAAAGGTTGTTTCTTTCTGTTATTAATATTCTGGTTCCTACATTATATATCAATATATATCAACACAGTCTGCAAGGAATACAGTCCGTAAGCACACATGATTGTGCGTGCTGCTGGTCCACTAATAGTACTAACCTTTAACACTTCATTTTACTCATTTTCATTTTTTAATTTATTTATCTTATTTTATTTTTTGTTTTTTTAAAAAAAGGACTTTATCTTCACCATACCTGGTTGTCCAAAATAGGCATAATAATGTGTTAATTCCACGATTGTATGTATCGTATCGGTTGATATCGGTATCGGTTGATATCGGTATCGGTAATTAAAGAGTTGGACAATATCGGAATATCGGATATCGGCAAAAAGCCATTATCGGACATCCCTATTCATAACCAGACCCACCACCCTGTCAAAATCTCACCAAACGCGTAGTTTGTGCTACATTTGTGCTACATTTGTGCAAGTTTGTGCTGCATTTGTTTTGTCTATTATAATTATTTTGTTATTAATGTTTTATTATTCATAACTACAGATGTAGTCATAAATGCTTTAAAATGTTATATCGGAAAATATCGGTATCGTTTTTTTTATTATCGTATCGTATGCTTTTTTTTTTTTTTTTTTTTTTTTTTTTAAATTAAATCAACATAAAAATCACAAGATACACTTACAATTAGTGCAGCAACACAAAAAATCTCCCTCCCCCATTTACACTCATTCACACAAAAAGGTTGTTTCTTTCTGTTATTAATATTCTGGTTCCTACATTATATATCGATATATATCAATACAGTCTGCAAGGGATACAGTCCGTAAGCACACATGGTTGTGCGTGCTGCTGGTCCACTAATAGTACTAACCTTTAACACTTCATTTTACTCATTTTCATTCATTACTAGTTTCTATGTAACTGTTTTTATATTGTTTTACTTTCTTTTTTTATTCAAGAAATGTTTTTTAATTTATTTATCTTATTTTATTTTATTATTTTTTTTAAAAAGGACTTTATCTTCACCATACCTGCTTGTCCAAAATAGGCATAATAATGTGTTAATTCCACGATTGTATGTATCGTATCGGTTGATATCGGTATCAGTAATTAAAGAGTTGGACAATATCGGAATATCGGATATCGGCAAAAAGCCATTATCGGACATCCCTATTCATAACCAGACCCACCACCCTGTCAAAATCTCACCAAACGTGTAGTTTGTGCTACATTTGTGCAGGTTTGTGCTACATTTGTGCAGGTTTGTGCTGCATTTGTTTTGTCTATAATAATTATTTTGTTATTAATGTTTTATTATTCATAACCAGACCCACCACCTTGTCAAAATCTCACCAAACGTGTAGTTTGTGCTACATTTGTGCAGGTTTGTGCTGCATTTGTTTTGTCTATTATACTTATTTTGTTATTAATGTTTTATTATTCATAACCAGACCCACCACCTTGTCAAAATCTCACCAAACGTGTAGTTTGTGCTACATTTGTGCATGTTTGTGCTGCATTTGTTTTGTCTATTATAATTATTTTGTTATTAATGTTTTATTATTCGAAACCAGACCCATCACCTTGTCAAAATCTCACCAAAGTTGTCCTATTTGTTTGTGCTACATTTGTGCTGCAAATGTTTTTGTTTAATTATTATAGTTTTATGTAATAAAGTAGTATAGTTTTTTTTGTTATTGTTGTATTTATTTAATTTTTGTTTTTTTGTTTTTGTTTTTTAAGTATTATAGTTTTTATGTTATTAATTATTTATTATCCGTAAGCAGCTCCCCTACCTTGTCAAAATATTCCTATATATATGTCCCAATTGTTTGTGCTACATTTGTGCAGGTTTGTGCTGCATTTGTTTTGTCTATTATAATTATTTTGTTATTAATGTTTTATTATTCGTAACCAGACCCACCACCTTGTCAAAATCTCACCAAACGTGTAGTTTGTGCTACATTTGTGCAGGTTTGTGCTACATTTGTGCAGGTTTGTGCTGCATTTGTTTTGTCTATTATAATTATTTTGTTATTAATGTTTTATTATTCATAACCAGACCCACCACCTTGTCAAAATCTCACCAAACGTGTAGTTTGTGCTACATTTGTGCAGGTTTGTGCTACATTTGTGCAGGTTTGTGCTGCATTTTTTTGTTTATTATAATTATTTTGTTATTAATGTTTTATTATTCATAACCAGACCCACCACCTTGTCAAAATCTCACCAAACGTGTGGTTTGTGCTACATTTGTGCAGGTTTGTGCTGCCAATTGTTTTGTCTATTATAATTATTTTGTTATTAATGTTTTATTATTCATAACCAGACCCACCACCTTGTCAAAATCTCACCAAACGCGTAGTTTGTGCTACATTTGTGCAGGTTTGTGCCGCATTTGTTTTGTCTATTATAATTATTTTGTTATTAATGTTTTATTATTCGAAACCAGACCCATCACCTTGTCAAAATCTCACCAAACTTGTCCTATTTGTTTGTGCTACATTTGTGCTGCAAACGTTTTTGTTTAATTATTATAGTTTTTATGTAATAAAGTAGTATAGTTTTTTTTGTTATTATTGTTGTATTTATTTAATTTTTGTTTTTTTGTTTTTGTTTTTTAAGTATTATAGTTTTTATGTTATTAATTATTTATTATCCGTAAGCAGCTCCCCTACCATGTCAAAATATTCCTATATATATGTCGCAATTGTTTGTACTATTTTGTGCAGGTTTGTGCTGCCTTTGTTTTGTCTATTATAATTATTTTGTTATTATTGTTTTATTATTCGTAACCAGACCCACCACCTTGTCAAAATCTCACCAAACGTGTAGTTTGTGCTACATTTGTGCAGGTTTGTGCTACATTTGTGCAGGTTTGTGCTGCATTTGTTTTGTCTATTATAATTATTTTGTTATTAATGTTTTATTATTCATAACCAGACCCACCACCTTGTCAAAATCTCAACAAACGTGTAGTTTGTGCTACATTTGTGCAGGTTTGTTCTGCATTTGTTTTGTCTATTATAATTATTTTGTTATTAATGTTTTATTATTCATAACCAGACCCACCACCTTGTCAAAATCTCACCAAACGTGTAGTTTGTGCTACATTTGTGCAGGTTTGTGCTACATTTGTGCAGGTTTGTGCTACATTTGTGCAGGTTTGTGCTGCATTTTTTTTGTCTATTATGATTATTTTGTTATTAATGTTTTATTATTCATAACCAGACCCACCACCTTGTCAAAATCTCACCAAACGTGTGGTTTATGCTACATTTGTGCAGGTTTGTGCTGCCATTTGTTTTGTCTATTATAATTATTTTGTTATTAATGTTTTATTATTCATAACCAGACCCACCACCTTGTCAAAATCTCACCAAACGTGTAGTTTGTGCTACATTTGTGCAGGTTTGTGCTACATTTGTGCAGGTTTGTGCTGCATTTGTTTTGTCTATTATAATTATTTTGTTATTAATGTTTTATTATTCATAACCAGACCCACCACCTTGTCAAAATCTCACCAAACGTGTAGTCTGTGCTACATTTGTGTAGGTTTGTGCTGCATTTGTTTTGTCTATTATAATTCTTTTGTTATTAGTGTTTTATTATTTGTAACCAGACCTATTTGTTTGTGCTACATTTGTGCTGCAAACATTTTTGTTTCATTATTATAGTTTTTATGTAATAAAGTAGTATTTTTTGTTTGTTGTTATTATTGTTGTATTGATTTATTTTTTGGTTTTGGTTTATGTTTTTTAACTATTATAGTTTTTATGTTATTAATTATTTATTATCCGTAACCAGCTACCCTACCTTGTCAAAATATTCCTAGATATATGTCCCAATTGTTTGTGCTACATTTGTGCAGGTTTGTGCTGCATTTGTTTTGTCTATTATAATTACTTTGTTATCAATGTTTTATTATTCGTAACCAGACCCACCACCTTGTCAAAATCTCTTCAAACTTGTCCTACTTGTTCGCGCTACATTTGTGCTGCAAATTATTTTTTAATTATTATAGTTTTTATGTAATAAAGGACTATAGTTTTTATGTTATTATTGTTGTATTGATTTATTTTTTGGTTTTGGTTGATGTTTTTTAACTATTATAGTTTTTATGTTATTAATGTTTTATTAGCCGTAACCAGTCAACTTGTCAAAATCTTCCTATATATATGTCCCAATTGTTTGGGCTACATTTGTGCAGGTGTGTGCTGCATTTGATTTGTCTATTATTTTTTTGTTGATAATGTTTTTTTATTCATAACCAGACACACTACCTCGACAAAATCTCCTCAAACTCTTCCCATTTGTTTGTGCTACATTTGTGCAGGTTTGTGCTGCAAACATTTTTTTTTTAAACATTATAGTTGTTATGTAATCAAGTAGTATAGTTTTAATGTCATTATTGTTTTATTTATTTATTTTTTGTTTTTATGTTTTCAACTATTGTAGTTTTTCATTTTATATATATATATATATATATATATATATATATATATATATATATATATATATATATATATATATATATATATATATATATATATATATATACATATATATATATATATATATATATATATATATATATATATATATATATATATATATATATATGTATATATATATTTATTTATAAAATGAAAAACTACAATAGTTGAAAACATAAAAACAAAAAATAAATAAATAAAACAATAATGACATTAAAACTATTAAAAACTATTGTAGTTTTTCATTTTATAAATATATATATATATATATATATATGTATATATATATATATATATATATATATATATATATATATATATATATATATATATATATATATATATATATATATACATATATATATATATATATATATATATATATATATATATATATATATATATATATATATATATATATATATATATATATATATATATATATATATGTATATATATATTTATTTATAAAATGAAAAACTACAATAGTTGAAAACATAAAAACAAAAAATAAATAAATAAAACAATAATGACATTAAAACTATTAAAAACTATTGTAGTTTTTCATTTTATAAATATATATATATATATATATATATATATATGTATATATATATATATATATATATATATATATATATATATATATATATATATATATATATATATATATATATATATATATATATATATAAAATGAAAAACTACAATAGTTGAAAACATAAAAACAAAAAATAAATAAATAAAACAATAATGACATTAAAACTATACTACTTGATATATCGTTTGTGCTACGTTTGTGCTGCATTTTTTTGTCTATTATAATTATTTTTTGTTATTATTTTATTATTCATAACCAGACCCACTACCTCGTCAAAATCTCCCCATACGTGTCCCAATCGTTTGTGCTACATTTGTGCTGGTTTGTGCTGCATTTTTATTTTTATTTTTTTTATTATTCATAACCAGACCCACCACCTTGTCAAACTCTCCTCAAACTCGTCCCATTTGTTTGTGTTATATTAGTGCTGGTTTGTGCAGCACTTTTGTTGTTGTTGTTGTTATAGTTTTTATGTTTTTAAGTAGTACAGCTTTTATGTTATTAACATGTTATTATTCATAACCAGACCGACCACCTTGTCCAAATCTAGCAAAGTTGTCCGAATCATTTATGCATTGTGTGTGCTATTTTTTTTTGGTCTATTATAGTTTTAATGTTATTAATGTTTTATTATTCATAACCAGCTCCCCTACCTTGTCAAAAACTGCCTGCACTTGTTTTGTTTGCGCTGCATTTTTGCTGCTTATTAAGTAGTATAACTACTTTTCAATTGTAGCATCTTTGCAATGTTTGAATAACTTCCACCTCGGTACAAACGCACAATAGCAAATAAGCAAATAAAAGTGAATTTGGAGGTAATTTACAGGCTGCTTTTGCAAGATGCTGTCGGACAATGGGTCCTGCAAGTACTACTGACTTTTAACAGAATATAAAAACCTCTTTGGTGTATTTTTTCTCATCGGGGAAATTACAAGCAATCAAATGTTGCTTATTAAGTCAGACGTTTGATTAGCCGCCATGATCAAACTGTGATTTTTGTTGTTGTTTTTTTCCCCCTGAATAGATTGCAAATCTAAATGGTTACTCTGCTGCCAAAAATATTAAGCCTGATTATAATAACACAACAGCCTTTAATGACGCGGTTCTTATTAAAGACTTAAATTATGTTTCTAAATTGCAAAATGATACGGTTTAACATCGCATTAAAGCGCAGTGATTTGAATAAAATGAATACCATTTTGGAACTGGAAAGAACAATATGAGTTACTCATAACATGATATATATGTAGATTGTCAGTGAAGGCATCAAAACTATGAATGAACACATGTGGAGTTATGTACTTCACAAAATAACTAAAAACATTCAAGTTTCTTCAAAATAGCCACCCTTTGCTGTGATTACTTTTTTGCACACTCTTGGCATTCTCTCGATGAGCTTCAAAAGGTAGTCACCTGGAAGGGTTTTCACTTCACAGGTGTCATAGTTTTGATGCCTTCAGTGACAATCTACAATGTAAATAGTCATGAAAATAAAGAAAACACATTGAAATGAGAAGGTGTGTCCAAACTTTTGGCCTGTATTGTATATATATATATATATATATATAATAATATATATATATATATATATATATATATATATATATATATATATATATATATATATATATATATATATATATATATATACGTAGGTCGTGAGTTCAAGCCCCGGCCGAGTCATACCAAAGACTATAAAAATGGGAGCCATTACCTCCCTGCTTGGCACTCAGCATCAAGGGTTGGAATTGGGGGTTAAATCACCACAATGATTCTCGAGCGCAGCCACCGCTGCTGCTCACTGCTCCCCTCACCTCCCAGGGGGTAGAACAAGGCTATGGGTCAAATGCAGAGAGTAATTTCACCACACCTAGTGTGTGTATACTTTAAATTTAAGTTGTATATATATACATATACTGTATATATATATATATATATATATATATATATATATATATATATATATATATATATATATATATATATATATATATATATATATATATACATATATGTATATATATATATATGTATATATATATATATATATATATATATATACATATACTGTGTATATATATATATATATATATATATATATACATATATATATATATATATATATATATATATATATATATATATATATATATGTATATATATATATATATATATATATATATATATATATATATATATATATATATATATATATATATATATATATATATATATATATATATGTGTATGTATATATGTTTATGTGTGTATATATATGTATATATATATATGTGTGTGTATATATATATATATATATATATGTAGAATTCTGTCGACGCTGCTCTCCTCTCATCCAGTGTGCCTAATTTTTTAGCTGCAAGGTAGCTACGACGTTTGCACCTTTCAAGTAAACTCCGTCACGGCAGAGTCAACGGTTAAAAAATGTGATGCAACATTCATAAAATCATGTCATTTATATTTCATTACAAAGGTGGCTAGAATGAATACATATGAACCGTTTAGCTAAAAGTGAAGTCTGAGCTCATCATTTTTTTTTCTTTTGCCTTACATTTTCACAGTGTGCTCATGATTAAAGCTCAAAAAAAAAATTGGACGTTAATAAAAAAAAAATACAAAAAGTCAATTTCTTCCTCCAACAGTGACCGTCTTTCCACTTTCTTTCTTTTTTCTTGATCAGCATAAATGTCCAAATACATAGAATATAGAATGACATATTATCAACCACTTGTGCAAAAAAATAATTATAAAAAATTCTAACAGATAGTAAATGCATGCTGTGCTCCTTATGTGGTTTTACATGATGGAATATGGAGTGAAATTATTGCCATAACTCTAAAAACACACTTATTTTTACTCACGCCTAACGATTCACTGGTAAAAACTCATTTTCTGCAAATAAAAAAAGGATTTGCAAGTTTGAAAAAAAAAAAAAAAAAGTAAAAAAACATTTTGCAAGTATAATATTTCTTTTAAAAAAAACACAAAAAAATGCTTCATCAGAAAAAAGGCAATTGTATTCAATTAAAAAAAAACGCTTTGCAAGTAAAAATAAAGAACAGTTCAAATAAAAAGCAAGATTCAGAAGTAAAAAAAATCAAACAATTTTCTTCAATTAAAAATCGATACACTTATAAAAAAAAACATTGTTTGGCAAATATTAAAACGATTCACAGGTATAAAACCAATTTTTTTCAATTAAACAAACAATGCGGAAGTAAAAAAAAAAAAACGAATTAAAACAATCGATTTTCAAATAAAAAAAACAACTCTCTGCAAATAAAAAATTGATTCGCAAGTAAATTCGCAAGTCAATTAAAAATCGATACATTTATAAAAACAAATTTAAAAATTGGGCAAATATTAAAATGACTCACAGGTATAAAACCAATTTTCTTCAAACAAACAATGCGGAAGTAAATAAAATAATTATCTAAAACAATCTATTTCAAAAAAAATAAAAAACTCTGCAAATAAAAAATTGATTCGCAAGTATGATATTAATTTTCTTCAATTGAAACATACGAGTTACAGGTAAAAAAAAAAAGAAAATTCTGCCGGTAAAAAATTGATTCGCAAGTATAAAATCAATGTTCTTCAATTAAAAAAAAGTCGCTAGTAAAAAAAAATGTCTGCAAGAAAACAATGATTGGCACGTAAACAAACATTTCTGCAAGACAAAAAACGATTCGCAAGTATAACATTTTCTGCAATCCAAAAATATATATATTTACGTCGATTAGAAAAAAAAAAAATTCCGCAAGTAAAAAAAATGATCCGTGAGTAAAAATAAAATTTTCTGCAAGCAAAAATATAAATTCTTGAATTTAAAAACAATTTTTTTCAATCAAAAAACAATTTCGAAATATAAAAATACATTTGCAGGTTAACTTACAGGTTGAGCTTGTTTCCCCTCTTCTCTGTCCGCCACTTTACTCCCCACCCTGCTTCTTCTTCTTTCTTATTTTTGGCAGCAGACGGCACCATGCGCAAACAACGGACGCGCTGAAGACCTTAAATGGACTCAGCAGCTTGTTTATACTCGTTGTGTTTTTATTTTAAGAAAACATTTTTTTTTACTTTATGTGAATTGTATTTATATAGCACTTTTCTCTTGCGACTCAAAGCACTTTACATAGTGAGACCCTCTTATCTACGTCTTCAAGCTACATTTAAACAAGTGTGGGAGCGGGTGGGTAAAGTGTCTTGCCCAAGGACACGATGGCAGTGACTAGGAAGGGGGGAGCGGGGATCGAACCTGTAACCCTCAAGTTTTTATACTTGCAGAAAATAGTTTTTCTGCTTGCAAATAGTTTTTGTACATGCAGACAGTTGTTTTTATTGTCTTTTCATTGAAAAAAATGGATCTTTTGTTCAATTCAAGCCGTTAAGTGTGAGTTAAAAAAAAAACATGTTTGTGTTTGTGGAGTTTTGGTGGTCATTTCACTCCATAATTTAAAATATGTTTCATCTTGTC
This sequence comes from Entelurus aequoreus, assembly GCF_033978785.1. Taxonomy (NCBI): domain Eukaryota; kingdom Metazoa; phylum Chordata; class Actinopteri; order Syngnathiformes; family Syngnathidae; genus Entelurus; species Entelurus aequoreus. Next base: position 13,973,433 of record NC_084743.1, read on the forward strand.
GATATTTAAATATGATATTTATCATTTCTCCTTTTAGCTTCTGGTGGGTTTCGAGAGCGGCACAATAGTACAGTGGGACCTGAGGGCCAAAAAGACTGATTTCAGAATCTATTATGACGAGGTAAGGCAATCCACTGCACTTTTATTACCAATTATCTCTATACTGTACTCTTTATTACATTTGTACTGTATATTACATACTGTATATTACCTTTTACAACCAACTATCTGTATACTGTACTGCTGTGGTCCCCAACCTTTTTGTAGCTGCGGACCGGTCAACGCTTGAAAATTTGTCCCACGGACCGGTGGGGGCGGGGGGGTGTATTTAATTTTTTTTTTTTTTTTTTTTTTTTTTTACATAAATAAATACAATCATGTGTGCTTACGGACTGTATCCCTGCAGGCTGCATTGATCTACATTGATATATAATGTATATATTGTGTTTTTTATGTTGATTTCCATAAAAAAAAATAAAAATAAAAAAAATTAAATTAAAAAAATTAAATTAAAAAAAAAATAAAAAAAATATTTCTTGTGCGGCCCGGTACCAATCGGTCCGCGGACCGGTACCGGGCCGCGAACCGGTGGTTGGGGACCACTGCTGTACTGTATATTACATTTTAAAGCCAATTATCAGTATACTGATAATCTGATGACCTACAAGTTTTAGAAGCTGTGTGCTAAACAGATGCAGCTTTAGTCAAACACTAAGCATCATGTAGCAGTATTGCTAAGTGCTAAACAACATATACGAACATAATACAACACTTACTGTACAATGTCTGCTCTCACTGGGATAAAGACTGACGGGATGGTTATATTTTGTCATTTAGATGAAGAATTAATCTCAGTCTTTAGGAAAAACGCAAAACGAGCGCCTTTGTGTGTCTTTCTCGCCAACAACTAACAACAACAACACTACTAATCATGGCAGACTTCATGAGAGACAACAAAGACTACTTTGGGACATATAATGATCCAGAAACATATATTTTTGAGCCTGAATATAAGGAAGATGATCTACAAGTTTTAGAAGCTGAGTGATAAGCAGATCCAGCAAGTAGAAAAGTGCTAAACGAGATATACAGACTGCGAACATAATACAATAATCACTTACTGTACAATGTCTGCTCTCACTGGGATGTTTATATTTTCTCATTTAGATGAAGAATTAATCTCAGTCCTTAGGAAAAACGCAAAACGAGCGCCTTTGTGTGTCTTTCTCGCCATCTCCGTTTTCCCCTTCAACAACAACAACACTACTAACCGTGGCAGACTTCATGAGAGTCAACAAGGACTACTTTGAGACAAATGATGATTCAGAATATTTTTGAGCCTGAATATTAGGAGGACGATCTACAAGTTTGTAGTGATAAGCAGATTCAGCAAGTAGAAAAGTGCTGAACAAGATATACAGACTGCGAACGTAATACATAATCACTTACTGTTCAATGTCTGCTCTCACTAGGATGCCAGCGGATGGGATGTTTTTATTTTCCCATATAGATGAAGAATTAATCTTAGTCCTTGGGAAAAACGCAAAACGAGCGCCTTTGTGTGACTTTCTCGCCATATCCGTTTTTCCCTTCAACAACAACAGCACTACTAATCATGGCAGACTTCATGAGAGACAACAAAGACTACTTTGGGACATATAATGATCCAGAAACATATATTTTTGAGCCTGAGTATAAGGAGGATGATTTACAAGTTTTAGAAGCTGAGTGACATAGTACATATAATCACATAATAATACAATAATCACTTACTGTACAATGTCTGCTCTCACTGGGATGTTTATATTTTCTCATTTAGATGAAGAATTAATCTCAGTCCTTAGGAAAAACGCAAAACGAGCGCCTTTGTGTGTCTTTCTCGCCATCTCCGTTTTCCCCTTCAACAACAACAACACTACTAACCATGGTAGACTTCATGAGAGACAACAAGGACTACTTTGAGATGAATGATGATTCAGAATATTTTGAGCCTGAATATAAGGAGGACGATCTACAAGTTTGTAGTGATAAGCAGATCCAGCAAGTAGAAAAGTGCTGAACAAGATATACAGACTGCGAACGTAAAACATAATCACTTACTGTTCAATGTCTGCTCTCACTGGGATGCCAGCTGATGGGATGTTTTTATTTTCCCATATAGATGAAGAATTAATCTTAGTCCTTAGGAAAAACGCAAAACTAGCGCCTTTGTGTGTCTTTCTCGCCATATCCGTTTTTCCCTTCAACAACAACAACACTACTAATCATGGCAGACTTCATGAGAGACAACAAAGACTACTTTGGGACATATAATGATCCAGAAACATATATTTTTGAGCCTGAGTATAAGGAGGATGATTTACAAGTTTTAGAAGCTGAGTGACATAATACATATAATCACACAATAATACAATAATCACTTACTGTACAATGTCTGCTCTCACTGGGATGTTTATATTTTCTCATTTAGATGAAGAATTAATCTCAGTCCTTAGGAAAAACGCAAAACGAGCGCCTTTGTGTGTCTTTCTCGCCATATCCGTTTTCCCCTTCAACAACAACAACACTACTAACCGTGGCAGACTTCGTGAGAGACAACAAGGACTACTTTGAGAAAATGATGATTCAGAATATTTTTGAGCCTGAGTATAAGGAGGATGATCTACAAGTTTGTAGTGATAAGCAGATCCAGCAAGTAGAAAAGTGCTGAACAAGATAAACAGACTGCGAACGTAAAACATAATCACTTACTGTTCAAAGTCTGCTCTCACTGGGATGCCAGCTGATGGGATGTTTTTATTTTCCCATATAGATGAAGAATTAATCTTAGTCCTTAGGAAAAACACAAAACGAGCGCCTTTGTGTGTCTTTCTCGCCATATCCGTTTTTCCCTTCAACAACAACAACACTACTAATCATGGCAGACTTCATGAGAGACAACAAAGACTACTTTGGGACATATAATGATCCAGAAACATATATTTTTGAGCCTGAGTATAAGGAGGACGATCTACAAGTTTTAGAAGCTGTGTGCTAAACAGATGCAGCTTTAGTGAAACACTAAGCATCATGTAGCAGTATTGCTAAGTGCTAAACAACATATACAAACCTAATAAAACACTTACTGTACAATGTCTGCTCTCACTGGGATGTTTATATTTTCTCATTTAGATGAAGTATTAATCTTAGTAAATGCAAAACGAGCGCCTGTGTGTGTTTTTCTCGTCATCTCTGTTTTTCCCTTCACAAAAACAACACTACTAATCATGGCAGACTTCATGAGAGACAACATAGACTACTTTGGGACAAATGATGATCCAGAAACATAGATTTTTGAGCCTGAGTATAAGGAGGACGATCCACAAGTTTGTAGTTTGCAGACCCAGCAAGTAGAAAAGTGCTGAACAAGATATACAGACTGCGAACGTAATACATAATCACTTACTGTACAATGTCTGCTCTCACTGGGATGCCAGCGGATGGGATGTTTTTATTTTCCCATATAGATGAAGAATTAATCTTAGTCCTTGGGAAAAATGCAAAACGAGCGCCTTTGTGTGTCTTTCTCGCCATATCCGTTTTTCCCTTCAACAACAACAGCACTACTAATCATGGCAGACTTCATGAGAGACAAAAAAGACTACTTTGGGACATATAATGATCCAGAAACATATATTTTTGAGCCCGAGTATAAGGAGGATGATATACAAGTTTTAGAAGCTGTGTGCTAAGCAGAAGCAGCTTTAGTGAAACACTAAGCATCATGTAGCAGTATTGCTAAGTGCTAAACAACATATACGAACATAATAAAACACTTACTGTACAATGTCTGCTCTCACTGGGATAAAGACTGACGGGATGGTTATATTTTCTCATTTAGATGAAGAATTAATCTCAGTCCTTAGGAAAAAAGCAAAACGAGCGCCTTTGTGTGTCTTTCTCACCAACAACTAACAACAACAACACTACTAATCATGGCAGACTTCATGAGAGACAACAAAGACTACTTTGGGACAAATGATGATCCAGAAACATATATTTTTGAGGCTGAGTATAAGGAGGATGATCTACAAGTTGTAGAAGCTGAATGACATAATACATATAATCACATAATAATACAATAATCACTTACTGTACAATGTCTGCTCTCACTGGGATGTTTATATTTTCTCATTTAGATGAAGAATTCATCTCAGTCCCTTAGGAAAAACGCAAAACGAACGCCTTTGTGTGTCTTTCTCGCCATCTCGTTTTTCCCTTCAACAACAACAACACTACTAATCATGGCAGACTTCATGAGAGACAACAAAGACTACTTTGAGACAAATGATGATCTAGAAACATATATTTTTGAGCCTGAATATAAGGAGGACGATCCACAAGTTTGTAGTTTGCAGATCCAGCAAGTAGAAAAGTGCTGAACAAGATATACAGACTGCGAGCGTAATACAATAATCACTTACTGTACAATTTCTGCTCTCACTGGGATGCCAGCTGATGGGATGTTTTTATTTTCCCATATAGATGAAGAATTAATCTTAGTCCTTAGGAAAAACGCAAAACGAGCGCCTTTGTGTGTCTTTCTCGCCATCTCCGTTTTTCCCTTCAACAACAACAACCCTACTAATCATGGCAGACTTCATGAGAGACAACAAAGACTACTTTGGGACATATAATGATCCAGAAACATATATTTTTGAGCCTGATATAAGGAGGACGATCCACAAGTTTGTAGTTTGCAGATCCAGCAAGTAGAAAAGTGCTAAACAAGATATACAGACTGCAAACATAATACAATAATCACTTACTGTACAATGTCTGCTCTCACTTGGATGCCGACTGATGGGATGTTTATATCTTCCGGTTTAAATGAAATATTCATCATAATGCTGTCTTTCTTGCCATCTCCGGGTCTACGTCGGATGTCAAAGTTGACCTATTTCTCGGTTTATGTCCAAACACCTTCTCCCACCCAGGTGAGAGACATGATTTATAATCTAGAATTAACTTTCACCAACTCAGAGGCGATGCAGCAGCTCAGTATGTCAATATAGCAGCGTAAGCTAGTTAGCTCACTAAAAATAGTTCCTCTGCGTTAGCCCTTATAATAACAATATCGCTAATACTTGGTTACGAGACGTAAATGGAGTACTGTTGGCGGGTTTTTTTGGGATGTTTTATGGACGGAATAGTAAGCTGCTTTGCTAGCCGCCTCGTACTTGCCGTATTTTACGATTTAGAATGCATAAAAATAGGAAAAACATGTGTTCTTGAGGCAAAATTCCACCCCAAAAAAGTGCAGTTGCCCCTTTAAGAGTCATTTTATTTTCTTTGTTGCAGGCGATCCACTCTGCCAGCTGGCACCACGAAGGCAAGCAGTTCATGTGCAGCCACTCGGACGGCAGCCTGACCGTGTGGAACCTCAGGAACACCTCCAAGCCCGTGCAGGTCACCTTTCCACATGGTGAGGGAAAACAACAACAACAACAACAACAACAACAACAACAACAACAACAACAAGCTACACTTCCTCTAGTCCTGCAGAAATGACACAATTTGAACACAAAAATATGATGTTGTTTTTATTTATTCTGTGCTGACAAAAATGAAAACCCTACCCTGATAATGAATTGAAAAAGTCTCGGTTTATATAGCAAATATTGTAAAATGGCCCCCAGTTTAATCAACTTCTCAGCAAAGGTAATAAAACACAAAACTGTCTTTGCTCCAATGATAAATATGTCATCCTCACTGCTGGTGTGCCGTCACACCTCCCCATTCTCTTTGTAGTGTTTTGTGCAAAAAAAAAAAAAAAAGCAGACCCCCTTTTTTGTTGTCTGTTCTGCCCACGAGTCTCGCCGTGAGCTCCGGCAGAGACCTGTCAGTCACGCCTTGAAAAGACTACTTGTGCACTTTGCTGGCCTCGACAATGTCCAATGCACCTCACGTGTGTGGCCAACACCACCCCCTCACAGATTTGATTTACAAACCCTGGGTGTTGTTGATAAATTTGCATAGTAGAGTTTTAACTTGCAATTACAGATGTAGCGGCCGACTGTAGTTACCGGCGGTGGTTTTCTGAAGTGTTCCTGAGCCCACGTGGTGATATCCTTTACACACGGATGTCGCTTTTTGATGCAGTACCGCCTGAGGGATGGAAGGTCCGTAATATCATCGCTTACATGCAGTGATTTCTTTAGATTCTCTGAACCTTTTGATGATATTACGGACCGTAGATGGTGAAATCCCTAAATTCCTTGCAATAGCTGGTTGATAAATGTTGGTCTTAAACAATTTGCTCAGGCATTTGTTGACAAAGTGGTGACCCTCGCCCCGTCCTCGTTTGTGAATGACCGAGCATTTCGTGGAAGCTGCTTTTATACCCAATCATGGCACCCACCTGTTCCCAATTTGCCTGTTCACCTGTGGGATGTTCCAAATGAGTGTTTGATGAGCGTGCCTCAACTTTCTCAGTCTTTTTTGCCACTTGTGCCAGCTTTATATTAAGTATGGAAGGCCAAATGGGACAAAATAAGTAAATAAATATTTCAATAATGATGTAAATGTGTCATTAATTTAATATAATTCGAATTAAATACATAACTGTGCCATTAATTTAATATAATTGAATTAAATACATAACTGAGTCATTAATTTAATATAATTGGAATTAAATACGTAAACGCGCATTTATTTATGGTAGAAAAGCGCTATACAAGTACAACCCATTTATCATTTATTATTTATAATGTAAAATTACGTTGTATCATATCATGATTTAATTAATTATTTGTTATGTTTTTAACTTTTATTTACTGGGGAAATTGGACAAAATTCAATAAATTAATAAATAAATGTATAAATACTCAAATATATTTTTCATGAATTAATTGAACCGTAAAATAACCAAATCAATAATAAATTAAATTGTGAAATAATTAAATAAGTCATGAAATGAATAATTATATTATTAAATAATTACATTAATGTACATTAAACAGCTTAATGACACATGTATTAACACATTTATGAATGTAATTAATTAATCACGCATTTAAGTAAGTATTTAAAGACACAATTATATTAACAATTTTTTGTTTAATAATTCATTAAATGTGTCTTTAATTAAACTAATTAAATCGATAATTAAAATGTGAAATAATTAGTTAAATCATGAAATAATGGAGTTAATAATTAAATTATTACACTAACTTCTATTAAATAAGTAAATATATTTAATAACACGTTTATGAATGTAATTTCAATTATAATTAATGAAATACATTGTTGACACATTTAAGTTATTATTTAAATGTGTATTTATGTATTTAATGTTGGCCCATTTGGCCCTCAGTAATTCAGTCTTAAATGTCAGATGCTAAGCGCTACTACTGATAGATATTGATGAAGTATGGATGGGTTGTGTTGATTTTGTTGTGTGCTGCAGGTAAAATCCAGAAAGATGGCAAGAAGGAATCATGTAAACCCATACTCAAAGTGGATTACAAGACCTCGAGGAACAGGTCGGTTTGTTTTGTTTTGAATGAGAATATTTGGCAGGGTTAGTTCCAAACAATGTGGAACTTTTGTTTCTGTTCCACAGTGAGCCTTTCGTCATCTTCTCCGGAGGTCTTTCGTACGACAAGGCGGGGCGGCGGCCTACGTTGACCATCATGCACGGCAAGGCCATTACCGTTTTGGAGATGGATTTTCCCATAGTCGAGTTCATTACCCTCTGCGATACTCCTTATAATAACGGTGAGTACATGGGGCGTGTTTGGAATATCTGGGAGAGGATGGAGCTTGTTTGGAGGAACCTAAAGTAATTACTCATTATTTATCAAATCATCAATTATCTCTATTCTATCCTATCCGGGGAATATGCTTTATCAGTATCATGCTTCAAACCCCACTTCGAAAAGCTGTGCACTACAAAACGTGCTCATTTTAGCCATTAATCCCGACTTCATTTTTATTTTAAAAAAAAACACAAAATCAGCAAAATAATTGTAATAATTTTTGTTTTGTAGGCTAAAATGTTTTAATAGGTTGTGCTCCTGAGTTAATGTTTATTATAATGTATTCTTATTTATTGTGTTTATTTAACTTACTTTTTCAGTACCAATTGGTTCAAGTTGGTCAAAATATGTTATATGATTTTTTTTTTTAAATTTCTGGCAAAATTATGCATTTTATATTTTTTCTATTGCAGATTAAAAATCAATGTTAATAAAAAAATATTGTTTGTTGTACATTGATCTATATTTCTTTGATTTTCCTTTAATGTTAGTAAGGATACAATGTTGAGCAGAGGTGTACTTATAACAATTTGATAGATAAATGATACCTAAAACGTAGCGTGGGTGGTGGGGGGTACATTTTTAAATGATGGCAAGCGGCAAATAATTTACATACTATCAGCAGTTTAGTCACCAGAATTTTACCTTGAGAATCGCTGTTTTCTATACAAAGTAATACACTCTACAAACTACAAATTTAGACTTAGACTTAAAGACTTGGAATTCCTTTTTATTGTCATTCAAATTTGAACTTTACAGCACAGATAAGAATGAAATTTTCGTTACATAAGCTCATGGTAGTGCAGGATAATAAAAAAAAGCAATAAGGTGCATATATAAATAAATAAATATATATAAATATATATATAAAATAAATAAATATATATAAATAATATATAAATATATATATAAAATAAATAAATATATATAAATATATATAAATAAATAAATAGATTACTGTACAGATAAATATATTGCACTTTTCCACATGCGTCCACGTTTATGGATGCATGTTATATTGTCTTTCTTATTCCAGCGAGTTAATCCATTTTGGGGGGAGTTGAGGGGATAATTTAATTATGATGCGTTCAAGAGTCTTGAAAGGGAATATTTATGAAGTTTTCGTAAAAAAAAAACTGTCCAGTCACCAGAATTTTACCGTGATTTTTACAGTAATATGCTGTGAAATCCACCGTGTATATTAAGGCAAAATGCTGCCAGGTTTCTTGCATAACATTTATTTTGTTCTTACAATGTACTTCAAATATATATACTAATCAAATGCAGTTGTGTAATAGTATCCTGAGGCACATGTATTTATTTTCTCACATTTGTGTTTATGTACCGAATTTTCCGGACCATAAGGCGCACTGTCGATGAATGGTCTATTTTTGATAATTGTTCATATATAAGGCGCACCGGACTATAAGGCGCATTAAAGAAGTCCTATTATTATAATTGTTTTCTAAATGTAAAAGACTTCCTTGTGGTCTACATAACATGTAACGGTGGTTATTTGCTCAAAATGTTGCATAGATGATGTTTTACGGATCATCTTCAAGCCACTTTCTGACAGTCGCTTTTGTGGGCGGTCTTATTTACGTGGCTCACCTTCGACAGCGTCTTCTCCCCGCCGTCTTTGTTGTAGCGGTGTAGCGTGCGAGGACGGGAGTGGAAGAAGTGTCAAAAGATGGAGCTAACTGTTTTAATGACATTCAGACTTTACTTCAATCAATAACGGAGCAGCAGAAATGTGTCCCGTGAAAAACCGTCCGACCGGAACTCTCTAATAACTAAAGTTCCTCGGGTGAATAATGTAAACTCACAACACTGGTATGTTTTAGCGCTTTCATGGCGAGTTTACTGACAGATATAAGTAAGACCTTTACACTACTTTATATTAGAAATGGCAACAGCGGAGGATGAATGTCACATAACAAGAAGATAGAGAAAAAGAAGAAGCTTATCAACTACGGATGCACGCAATTTTTCAGGATTTATGCAGATCCCAAATACAGATCAGCAGGTACCAGAAGGTAAGAAAAGTTGCTTTTGCATAATATTACCAAACAAAACGCCAGATTATATGTCTTACCTTATACACACACCATAATAATACTCCTATGTTGAAGCACGGTACAATCCATCAAGCGGTGTGGCTTCATAGCTTACCAAAGTCATACTAAAACATTTTGATGGATTTTTGAGCGCCGTGTGTAATGTTCTATATTTTCAATGGAACATATAAACTGTTGTTGTTAATTGAGTCATATTGCAGTCTGCACCTATCTCTTATGTGTGACTGCCATCTACTGGTCACACTTATCATTACACCATGTACCGAATTAAAATGGCTTCGAGGTCGGTAAGCAAAACCAGAATTATTCCGTACATTGGGCGCACCGGGTTATAAGGCGCACTGTCGAGTTTTGAGGGGGGGGGAATTATTTTTCCGGAAAATACGGTCAAGCGGCACTCGATGTAAACAAGTCCGACTCGTTTGTTACCAAGATGGTCAATGAAAACCACGGGTGTGCATCTTTGGGCACCTAGCAAATCCATTCCGATTCAATTCAGAATCGACTCTCGATTCTACGTGATGCAATGAAGCATTTCCAAAACAGGTTCCCAAAGCTTCGTCTGCTTGCATCTTAGCAAAAATGAATTCTTATAAAAAAAAACTATTTTTTTAAGTTGTTGTTTTTAATCGATTTTAGAAAATTTGAATCGGGATGAGTAAAAAAACGCGATTTGGATGTTGTGTGGGGGGAGGTGTAGTCAGCGCTGCTTGTAGGAGGAAAAGTCACCGCCGCTGTCCATGGTACTGAGGACATGTGAGGGGGATGTGCTGACGGCGAGACACAGCTGGCAGGTGATTAGATTTCACAGGTGGCACGTGTTAATCTAATCATCTGTTGTCTTTAAAAGTAAGCGGCCGGGAGCAGAGGAAGAGAGAGGATTGGGAGTGACTGCAACGTCATGACATGCTGAAAAACATTTTGGAAAGATCTTGTTAAAAACATTAAAACTTTGTTAAAACCTGCACGCTTGGCTCTGGTGGAGCTGCTAGGAAGCGACTTCCACAGATGGGAATGGACTTTTTTTTGTGCAACCATAATGACAACTAGGGCAAGCTTTTGGCAAACAGATGTAAAAAAAAAAATGCACAAAAATTCTCTTTGTGTCTTTCAGAGGTCCAGGATCCTTTTGCAGTGGTGGTGCTGCTAGAAAAAGATTTGATCGTGGTGGATCTGACGCAGAGCAAGTAGGTATTTCACGGATAAAGAGCGAAGTTGTCCGAGGAGATGCTACCGTGTCTCCCAGAACCCTCGGAGGGACCGGACTGATTAGAACTGGAACTGGTGCAATACAGGCAATTGAGTTAATGATCCATTCATGTCCTGCAGCTTCCCGGTCTTCGAGAACCCATACCCTATGGACGTCCACGAGTCTCCCGTTACCTGCACCGCTTATTTTGCAGACTGCCCTCCGGACATCATCCCTGTCCTCTACTCCATTGGAGCTAAACACAAGAAGACTGGCTACAGTCAAAAGGTAGACTACTATCATTTTAGCTTATTCATTTCGAGGGGGGGTGCCTATATTTGACTTTTTAAAATGTTTTATATACATATATAAAGGCCAAAAGTTTGGACACTTTTTTTAAATCTTTCCTTTGTAATCCATTTTCTACCGCTTGTTACTCTTGGTGTCTCCTAGTCGCTCAGGCAAATCATATTGTCTAAAAATGAATTTTCCCATCGATAACGTGACCATGTTAAATGTTGATCCTGGCCCCCGGCCAAATTTTTTTAACCCAATGCGGCCCCTGAGTCAAAAAGTTTGGGGACCCCTGATGTAAATAGTCATGAAAATAAAGTAAACACATTGAATGAGGAGAAGCTGTGTCCAAACTGTTGGCCTGTAATATATATATATATATATATATATATATATATATATATATATATATATATATATATATATATATATATATATATATATATATATATATATACACACACACACAACACAACTACATCAGCAGATATAATATACACATGATACCAGTATTTTTTTATAAAAAAAAAGAAAAATTATTACTTTAAAAGGCTTAGTAGCCAACCTTTTAGCTCTTATTTCCAAAATTGTGTACACTACTGGATTGGGGTCTTATGGCCACTTATGTGGACACTTATACTGCCATCTGGTGGTGTCAGAAGAGTATAACATACAATGGAATTTAAAAAAAAAAAAAGTGTAAAAATAAGAATGAGCATGTCACTAAACATGAAGTACACGTTTGTGTACTTATGGACTAAGTACATCATATCAAAAGATGATTCTTAGTTTGTATTCTAATTAGGGTCCAATAAGCCCAAATAGCAAAGAGAAATAAAATTAAAAAAAACATGTAAAAAAACCAGCTTGGGCCTTAAGAGGTTAAATTAAAGGGGAACTTCACTTTTGGGGATTTTTGCCTGCCGTTCACAATCATTATAAAAGACATGATGACAAACTGTTTTTTTTTTATATATATTCTAACTTGTAAATAAACGTAAATAAAAGTCTGCTCACAGCCGAGCCAATGGGAGGTCCTCTATTCTGCCCCAAAACCCAATAAAAGAAATAAAAAACTTTTTGGACTTGAATATTAACAAGTATTAGTGATATTGTTATTATAAGTGCTAACGCAGTCGAACTATTTATTAAAAAAATAAATAATGTTAAAACAAACAACCTGAAGACTTGTCCAGCTGTTTTCTGACATATGTTATTCATGTTTAAATCAACATTTTACCGCAATTTAACATCCGCTCCAAATATCGGTTATCGGTTTCCTTGACGACCAATAATCGGTATCTGTATCAGCACTGAAAACAACATATCCGTTTTCATAGTTTTGATCCAGTGCCAAACAAACGTGACAGTTATTTTGTCATAATTGTGATTCAGCTTGAAAGCAACACTGTCTGTTGTCTGTTACCATGCCAGGAGTGGCCGGTTAGCGGGGGAATGTGGACGTTAGGCTCGCACACCTACCCGGAGATCATCATCACTGGGTAAGTCCCAAGTGTTGCATCACTTCTGAAGATTTGTTTTATGCTGCCTAATGTCCTCCTGAGAGCCAGTGTCCTCTGCAGTGGACATTTGTGTTATTGTGTGAACGCTCCAAAGCATTCCAAAACTATGGTTTTCTACACCAAAATGCATCTACTTACTAAACTTCTTCGACTTAGAGGTGACAGAGCTTTCGCCGCTGCTGCTCCCAAGCTCTGGAACGACCTACCTCTTAGTGATAGACAGGCCTCCTCTCTTCCTGTTTTTAAATCTCTCTTAAAAACATGTGTTCTGTTTGTGTTGTGTTCTGACTTCAAACTTAAAAAAATTCCCAGATTTCCCAGAATTTCCAGGACATTTCCCCCATTCAAAATGAATTGGCCAATTTTCAAACTGCCACCATTTCCACATTTTTCAACCGATTCAAACCATTCCACCTTCAACACATTCCACCATCCTGGAAATGTGAACTACCCTTTTTCCAAGTTCAAAAAAATTCCAGGATTTTCTATGATTCCTGTTTTTCCAAAGCCCTATTTCCACCCTTTTTTTCTGGCGACTACTCCTTCCACATTTTTCAACGCATTTCAACCATTCCACTGTCAAAACATTCCTCTTAATCAGGAAAAAAAACAAAGTGTTTTTTTGAACTGGAAAAATTCCTGGTTTTCCCGAAATTCCCGGAATTCCGTAATACCATTTCTCAATTCAACATGTTACTACTTCAACATTTCTCGACCAATTTGAAAATTTTGAACACCAACCATTTCAACTCATTCAGACCATTCAAGTTTTTTTTTTACCATTTTCATAAAAATGTCCGCGTTTCCAAAGATTCCAAAATTTGGGGAAATTTTCATTAAAATCAATGGGACATTCTTCAAAGTTCCACAACTCCCACATGTTTCACCCGATTCAAACCGTTCCAACTTCAAACTTCAAAAAAATTCCTAAATTTCCCAGAATTCCATGTTTTCCGGGACATTTTTCCCATTCAAAAATGATTTTTTTTAAATTCCACCATTTCCACATTTTTCAACCGATTCAAACCATTCCACCTTCAACACATTCCACCATCCTGGAAATGTAAACTACCCTTTTTTCAAGTTCAAAAAAATTCCAGGATTTTCTATGATTTTTGTTTTTCCAAAGCCCTATTTCCACCCTTTTTTTCTGGCGACTACTCCTTGCACATTTTTCAACGCATTTCAACCGTTCCACCGTCAAAACATTCCTCTTAATCAGGAAAAAAAACAAAGTGTTTTTTTGAACTGGAAAAATTCCCGGTTTTCCCGAAATTCCAGGAATTCCGTAATACCATTTCTCAATTCAACATGTTACTACTTCAACATTTCTCGACCGATTTGAAAATTTTGAACACCAACCATTTCAACTCATTCAGACCATTCAAATGTTTTTTTTACCATTTTCAAAAAAATTCCCGCTTTTCCCAAAATTCCAAAATTTGGGAAATGTTTCATTAAACTCAATGGGACATTCTTCAAAGTTCCACAACTCCCACATGTTTCACCCGATTCAAACCGTTCCAACTTCAAACTTCAAAAAATTCCCAAATTTCCCAGAATTCCAGGTTTACCGGGACATTTTTCCCATTCAAAATGAATTGGCCATTTTTCAAACTGCCACCATTTCCACATTTTTCAACCGATTCAAACCATTCCACCTTCAACACATTCCACCATCCTGGAAATGTGAACTACTCTTTTTCCAAGTTCAAAAAAATTCCAGGATTTTCTATGATTCCTGTTTTTCCAAAGCCCTATTTCCACCCTTTTTTCTGGCGACTACTCCTTCCACATTTTTCAACGCATTTCAACCATTCCACCGTCAAAACATTCCTCTTAATCAGGACAAAAAACAAAGTGTTTTTTTGAACTGGAAAAATTCCTGGTTTTCCCGAAATTCCCGGAATTCCGTAATACCATTTCTCAATTCAACATGTTACTACCTCAACATTTTTCGACCAATTTGAAAATTTTGAACACCAACCATTTCAACTCATTCAGACCATTCAAGGTTGTTGTTTTTTACCATTTTCATAAAAATTCCTGCGTTTCCCAAAATTCCAAAATTTGGGGAAATTTTCATTAAAATCACTTCAAAGTTCCACAACTCCCACATGTTTCACCCGATTCAAACCGTTCCAACTTCAAACTTAAAAAAATTCCCAAATTTCCCATAATTTCAGGTTTTCCGGGACATTTTTCCCATTCAAAATGAATTGGCCATTTTTCAAACTTCCACCATTTCCACATTTTTCAACCGATTCAAACCATTCCACCTTCAACACATTCCACCATCCTGGAAATGTAAAGTACCTTTTTTGCAAGTTCAAAACAATTCCAGGATTTTCCATGATTCCTGATTTTCCAAATCCCTATTTCCACCCTTTTTTTTCTGGCGACTACTCCTTGCACATTTTTCAACGCATTTGAACCGTTCCACCGTCAAAACATTCCTCTTAATCAGAAAAAAAAATTATGTAGTTTTTTTAACTGGAACAATTCCTGGTTTTCCCGAAATTCCAGTAATTCTGTATTACCATTTTTCAATTCAACATGTTAAGACTTCAACATTTCTCGACCAATTAAAACATTTTTAACACCAACCATTTCAACTCATTCGGACCATTCAAGTTTTTTTTACCATTTTCAAAAAAATTCCCGCTTTTCCCGAAATTCCCAAATTTTAGGAATTTCCCATTGAAATTAATGGGACATTCTTCAAAGTTCCACAACTCCCACATTTTTCATCTGATTCAAAATGTTCCAATTTCAAAATATTCAGCCTGTTTGGGAATTGTGTGCTCTACTTCAACCATTCTAAAAAAAAATTCCAGGATTTCAATTCAACTTCAGCATTGAAGCATTCACACGCAATTCCTTCAGGAATTGCCTCATCTCGTTGAATGTGTAACTCTGACAAAAGCTTTGGAAAAACAAGAATCATAGAAAATCCTGGAATTTTTTTGAACTTGGAAAAAGAGTAGTTCACATTTACAGGATGGTGGAATGTGTTGAAGGTGAAATGGTTTGAATCGGTTGAAAATGCGTTGAAAAATGTGCAAGGAGAAGTCACCAGAAAAAAGGGTGGAAATAGGGATTTGGAAAATCAGGAATCATGGAAAATCCTGGAATTGTTTTGAACTTGGAAAAAAGGTACTTCACATTTCCAGGATGGTGGAATGTGTTGAAGGTGGAATGGTTTGAATCGGTTGAAAATGCGTTGAAAAATGTGCAAGGAGAAGTCGCCAGAAAAAAGGGTGGAAATAGGGATTTGGAAAATCAGGAATCATGGAAAATCCTGGAATTGTTTTGAACTTGGAAAAAGGGTACTTTACATTTCCAGGATGGTGGAATGTGTTGAAGGTGGAATGGTTTGAATCGGTTGAAAATGCGTTGAAAAATGTGCAAGGAGAAGTCGCCAGAAAAAAGGGTGGAAATAGGGATTTGGAAAATCAGGAATCATGGAAAATCCTGGAATTGTTTTGAACTTGGAAAAAAGGCACTTTACATTTCCAGGATGGTGGAATGTGTTGAAGGTGGAATGGTTTGAATCGGTTGAAAAATGTGGAAATGGTGGAAGTTTTAAAAATGGCCAATTCATTTTGA
The DNA here is from genome assembly GCF_033978785.1 of Entelurus aequoreus. Lineage (NCBI taxonomy): Eukaryota > Metazoa > Chordata > Actinopteri > Syngnathiformes > Syngnathidae > Entelurus > Entelurus aequoreus. The sequence goes on from NC_084743.1 coordinate 13,989,925, forward strand.
ATGGGAAAAATGTCCCGGAAAACCTGGAATTCTGGGAAATTTGGGAATTTTTTAAGTTTGAAGTTGGAACGGTTTGAATCGGGTGAAACATGTGGGAGTTGTGGAACTTTGAAGAATGTCCCATTGATTTTTAATGAAAATTTCCCCAAATTTTGGAATTTTGAGAAACGCGGGAATTTTTATGAAAATGAAAAAACTTGAATGGTCTGAATGAGTTGAAATGGTTGGTGTTCAAAATTTTCAAATTGGTCGAGAAATGTTGAAGTAGTAACATGTTGATTTGAGAAATGGTATCACGGAATTCCGGGAATTTCGGGAAAACCAGGAATTTTTCCAGTTCAAAAAAACACTTTGTTTTTTGTCCTGATTAAGAGGAATGTTTTGACAGTGGAATGGTTGAAATGCGTTGAAAAATGTGGAAGGAGTAGTCGCCAGAAAAAAAAGGGGGGAAATAGGGCTTTGGAAAAACAGGGATCATAGAAAATCCTGGAATTTTTTTGAACTTGGAGGAAGAGTAGTTCACATTTCCAGGATGGTGGAATGTGTTGAAGGTTGAAATGGCTTGAATCGGTTGAAAAATGTGGAAATGGTGGAAGTTTGAAAAATGGCCAATTCATTTTGAATGGGAAAAATGTCCCGGAAAACCTCGAATTCTGGGAAATTTGGGAATTAGACTAAAAACTAAAGTCCACTTCAAAGGATGCTGGTTCTGTGGAGGATACACACCTGTGTGAAGTTGACCCTTTTACCTTGTCAGAATCTCCCCAAACCTGTCTCAATTTTTTTTTTGTCTAAATATTACTGTTTTGTTTTGTTTTTTGTTATTATGGTTTTAGGATTCATAACCAGCCCCATAAAACTTTAATAACATAAAAACTATAATAAATAGAAAAAAAAATTCCAGCACAAACTTGCCAAAAAAACGATTGAAAGAAGTTTGGGGAGATCGTGACAAGGTGGGAGGGCTGGTTATGAATCATAAAAAGTTAATAACAATAAAAAGATAATAGCTTGACTAAAAAATGTCGCAGCACAAATCAATGTTAGACGTTTTGGTGACTTTGACAAGATTTAAGAACATTTCTTAAATATAAAAACCGTGCTTTCAGAGAAGCTCAGAAGACTATGAAGAACTGTTCCAAAATTAGGGCTGTCGAACAATTTAAGTATTGAATCGCAACAATCAAAGTTTGTTCATAGTTAACTCAAAAATGAATCATGATTGATCGCAAATGAATATAATTGTATTAATAAGTGTACCCAAGACAGATAATGTTCAAGTTTTTATTACCATGACTAGTAAAACTTTAGCCCTGCGATGACGTGGCGACTTGTCCAGGGGTGTACCCCGCCTTCCGCCCGAATGCAGCTGAGGTAGGCTCCAGCACCCCCGCGGTAGGAAATGGATGGATGGATGGATAGTAAAACTTTGCTTAAATGTTTTTAAATGTTATGCTTTTTTAAACAGCTCAACACAAAAAGGACATGAACACACTTTTAATTATGATTAAGAAAACATACCTCAAGTGTGTTCGTGTCTTGCCAGATTTTTGTATTTTGTAGGAATACAGAATTTGTATTCCTGCTGTAGGAGCACTTGCATTCAGAGGAGGCGCTACACTTCCATGTTTAGATACCAGTTTTAGACGACAGTTTCATGCATTATTAACACAAAATGTGGATTGTGTTAACATAAAAACTGTAAAAAATTAATAACATAAACCAGGCCTGAGGGGCTGGTTATGGATCATAAAACATTAAATAGATAAAAACCATAATAGTTTGACAAAAACATTTTGCAGCACAAATGAATGTGACAATTTAGGGGAGGTTGTGACAAGGTGGGGCGACTGGTCATGAATAACAACACGTTAATAACACAAAAACGGTAATATACCAAAAAAAATACAAATCCTGCTGTAGGAGCACTTGCATTCAGAGGAGGAGCTACACTTCCATGTTTGGATACCAGTTTCATGCATTAATAACACACAATGTGGATTGTATTAATAACATAAAAACTGTAAAACGTTAATAACATAAACCAGGCCTGAGGGGCTGGTTATGGATCATAAAACATTAAATAGATAAAAAAACGTAATAGTTTGACAAAAACATTTTGCAGCACAAATGAATGTGACAAGTTAGGGGAGGTTTTGACAAGGTGGGGGCGACTGGTCATGAATAACAACATGTTAATAACACAAAAACGGTAATATACCAAAAAAAAAATACAAATCCTGCTGTAGGAGCACTTGCATTCAGAGGAGGAGCTACACTTCCATGTTTAGATACAAGTTTCATGCATTAATAACACAAATTGTGGATTGTATTAATAACATAAAAACTGTAAAATGTTAACATAAACCAGGCCCGAGGGGCTGGTTATGGATCATAAAACATTAAATAGATAAAAACCATAATAGTTTGACAAAAACTTTTTGCAGCACAAATGAATGTGACAAGTTTGGGGAGGTTTTGACAAGGTGGAGATGAATAACAAGACGTTTATAACACAAAAACGGTAATGTACCAAAAATAATACAAATCCTGCTGTAGGAGCACTTGCATTTAGAGGAGGAGCTACACTGTTTAGATACCAGTTTCATGCATTATTAACACAAAATGTGGATTGTATTAATAACATAAAAACTGTAAAACGTTAATAACATAAACCAGGCCTGAGGGGCTGGTTATGGATCATAAAACATCAAATAAATAAAAACCATAATAATTTGACAAAACATTTTGCAGCACCAATGAATGTGACAAGTTAGGGGAGGTTTTGACAAGGTGGAGATGAATAACAAGAAGTTAATAACACAAAAACGGTAATACACCAAAAATAATACAAATCCTGCTGTAGGAGCACTTGCATTCAGAGGAGGAGCTACACTTCCATACCAGTTTCATGCATTAATAACACAAAATGTCGATTGTATTAATAACATAAAAACTGTAAAATGTTAATAACATAAACCAGGCCTGAGGGGCTGGTTATGGATCACAAAACATTAAATATATAGAAACAATAATAGTTTGACAAAAACATTTTGCAGCACAAATGAATGTGACAAGTTTGGGGAGGTTTTGACAAGGTGGGGCGACTGGTCATGAATAACAACACGTTAATAACACAAAAACAATAATAGGCCAAACAAAAATGAAAATCCTGCTGTAGGAGCACTTGCATTCAGAGGAGGAGCTACACTTCCATGTTTAGATACCAGTTTCATGCATTATAAACATAAAATGTGGATTGTATTAATAACATAAAAACTGTAAAACATTAATAACATAAACCAGGCCTGAGGGGCTGGTTATGGATCATAAAACGTTAAATAGATAAAAACCATAATAGTTTGACAAAAACATTTTGCAGCACAAATTAACGTGACAAGTTAGGGGAGGTTTTGACAAGATGGAGATGAATAACAAGACGTTAATAACACAAAAACGGTAATATACCAAAAATAATACAAATCCTGCTGTAGGGGCACTTGCATTCAGAGGAGGAGCTACACTTCCATACCAGTTTCATGCATTAATAACACAAAATGTGGATTGTATAAATAACATAAAAACTGTAAAACGTTAATATCATAAACCAGGCCTGAGGGGCTGGTTATGGATCACAAAACATTAAATATATACAAACTATAATAGTTTGACAAAAACATTTTGCAGCACAAATGAATGTGACAAGTTAGGGTAGGATTTGACAAGGTGGTGCGACTGGTTATGAATAACAACACGTTAATAACACATCACAAACGTGGCAAAAAAGGAATAGGACAAGTTTGTAGAGGTATTGACAAGGTAGGTGAGGCTGGTTATGAACAATAAAACGTAAATACACTAAAAATAATTTGGCAGCGTACAACTTGAGAGGTACTACGGCCCCCGTTTTACACATTGTTGTTGAGTAGTTATCGCTCGTCACTTCATGAATAGTCCTCCATTAGATATCCAGTTCTGGCCAGGCTGAGAGAAATGTGCTGTATCACCAGCAGTGTTCCATGGGAGTGTGCACTTCATCTATAAGAGGTCCAGATGATATTGATTTGCATTTGTAGGCTTTTACAATTTTAGATGTGGGACGTGTGCCAAGGCCAGCATCAAGAGCACAGAGTGGGGCCATGCTGCGCTCTAAAAGCTTGGCAGGGACGCTAAACCTTTCTGAAGCAAACACGCAAGCTGCTCTTTGCTGCATGACTCTGCAGTCTTTTGTTTTTGTTTTTTTGCATACTTGGTTCATTTACTGTAAATACCCCGCATGTTTTGACCCCGACTAGATCAGGACTTTAGTTGCCTTTTGTTATGAGAAGAAAGCGACTATCAACATCGGTCTTCTTTTTACTTTTTAAGGCCAAGGCAAGTGTTGCCTTAATGGAGGGCCCATATTTTAGGGCACCAAGGCTAACATTATTTTCTCTCAAGGTATATACTGTGTGTATATATATATATATATATATATATATGTATATATATATATATATATATATATATATATATATATATATATATATATATATATATATATATAGTCGAGGTTTCCATTATATAGTGCTCAATACCGTGGAAAAGCGGGATATGTATGTATGTATATATGTATGTATATATATGTATATATATATGTGTATATATGTATATATATATATATATATCCCGCTTTTCCACGGTATTGAGTACTATATAATGGATATATATATACATATATATATATATGTATATATGTTAGGTCAGGAAAAAACACAGAGGCTATATCATCCCCACAAGCCTGTTTCGCAGTATTCCCTGATATTCCGGATTTTAAAATCAGAGGAAACCTGCAAAACAGGCTTGTAGGGATGATATAGCCTCTGTTTTTTCCTGACCTAACATGTATATATATATATATATAATGTGTA
>NC_084743.1:13999834-14002334 GCF_033978785.1 Entelurus aequoreus
TATTATCAAGTTTTACTGAAATTTCAGGAGATCAGCCCACACCAATACATTCATATCGGCTACCCGAGTTGATCTGACACTCAAACGGAAGAGCCAACTTCTTGCAGAAAAAGAAAACCCCCCACCTCTCCCTCTCGCAACACTGATAAAGAAGAAGGGGGGGGGGGGGTGTATTCACATTCCAATTGTTAAGACACTAAACAGACCTCTGAAGACAAAGAGAAACTGGTACAATATACAAAGGAAAAGTACTAACTGCTCTAAACATGGCTATGAATAAAGAAAGAACTCTTAAACATATATGTATTCTTCACAAAACCTAGGTAGGTATAACGAACAAAACTCCAGATCTGTAGATATGTTAAATATACATTTTATTAGGGAGTTAAAATGTATTACAAAGTTGCTTAAAGGCCTACTGAAATGACATTTTTTTATTTAAACGGGGATGGCAGATCTATTCTATGTGTCATACTTGATCGTTTCGCGATATTGCCATATTTTTGCTGAAAGGATTTAGTATAGAACGACGATAAAGATCGCAACTTTTGGTATCTGATAAAAAAAAAGGCTTGTGTGTGACGTAGTCAATTGAACATTTACGCAAAGTTCCCTATTGTTTACAATGATGGCCGCATGAAGTGAGAGAGATTGGGACCGAGAAAGCGACGATTTCCCCATTAATTTGAGCGAGGATGAAAGATTTGTGGATGAGTGAAGTGCAAGTGAAGGACTAGTGGGGAGTTGAAGCTATTCAGATAGGGAAGATGCTGTGAGAGCCGGGGGTGACCTGATATTCAGCTGGGAATGACTACAACAGTAAATAAACACAAGACATATATATACTCTATTAGCCACAACACAACCAGGCTTATATTTAATATGCCACAAATTAATCATGCATAAAAACACCTCAGTGTTTGTTATGCTAGCTCCTAGCTCCTATGCTAGCTCCTAGCTCCTAGCTCCTAGCTCCATATAAGCCGCCAATCCAATTCAAACACCTGCACAACACACACAATCACTCAGCCCAAAAGACCGTTCACCTAACCCAAGGTTCATAAAGCTTATATATTTAAACGAAAGTAACGTACGTGACGCGCACGTACTGGCAAGCGATCAAATGTTTGGAAGCGCAGCTGCTACTCACGGTACCTGGTATTCAGCTGGGAATGACTACAACAGTAAATAAACACAAGACATATATATACTCTATTAGCCACAACACAACCAGGCTTATATTTAATATGCCACAAATCAATCCTGCATAAAAACACCTACGTGTCTGTTATGCTAGCTCCCAGCTCCTCTGCTAGCTCCTAGCTCCATAGAACACGCCAATACAATTCAAACACCTGATCAACACACACAATCACTCAGCCCAAAAGGCCGTTCACCTAACCCAAGGTTCATAAAGCTTATATATTTAAACAAAGTTACGTATGTGACGCGCACGTACGGTCAAGCGATCAAATGTTTGGAAGCCAAAGCTGCATACTCACGGTAGCACGTCTGCGTCTTTGTCATCCAAATCAAAGTAATCCTGGTAAGAGTCTGTGTTGTCCCAGTTCTCTACAGGCGTCTGTGTATCGAAGTCAAAAGTCCTCCTGGTTAGAGTCTCTGTTGTCCGAGTTCTTCCATCTTGACTGCATCTTTCGGGAATGTAAACAATGAAACACCGGCTGTGTTGTGTTGCTGCTGACTTCCTTCGCAAAATACGTCCGCTTTGCACCGAGAACTTTCTTCTTTTCTTGCTCAGCTTCTTTCTCCATAAGGCAATGAACATAATTGCAACAGATTCACCAGCACAGATGTCCAGAATACACCCAGAATGAGATGAAAACAGCTATTTCGTATTGGCTTCAATGTGGAAGCCATACCCGTGTTCCCCGGGCTACGTCACGCGCATACGTCATCCTCAGAGGCGTTTCGAACCGGACGTTTAGCGGCAAATTTAAAATTGCACTTTATAAGTTAACCCGGCCGTATTGGCATGTGTTGCAATGTTAAGATTTCATCATTGATATATAAACTATCAGACTGCGTGGTCGCTAGTAGTGGCTTTCAGTAGGCCTTTAAAAGAGGCAAAACTGTTTGTATACATTTTTAACCTGACCACCCTAATTAAAACAGCACTACCGACAAGAGAGGGAGTGAAAGCCTGGTTAGCAGTGATAGGTGCAAGACTTGAAATAGTCTGTAAACCCAAATAGCTGAGGTTTTTACCACAGCATCGACATTTTAAACTTGTTAACAAACATGGAATTGTGAAAATGTATTACAAAGTTGCTCATTGTCCGGAATATACATAACAAGACTAATAATGAGTGGAGAAGTTTGGCCTCCCCCAGACGTTAGCTTTCTGGAAATGTGGCCCCCAAAACAAATGAGTTGAAAATCCCTGCTGTACTGTATATACAGCAGAGGTGGGACCAAGTCATTGCTTTGCAAGTCACAAGTAAGTCTCAAGTCTTTGCCCTCAAGTCTCGAGTCAAGTCCC
>NC_084743.1:14012334-14022334 GCF_033978785.1 Entelurus aequoreus
AAACCACTGTGTGCATTCCATCGCACACAGTGGAGGTTTACAAACTGTCCGCCTTTTGCTTGATAGGATCAAAGACAGCTTTGTAAGCACCAGTGGATCGTAACCACAGGCCGTAGGGCAACCTCAACTCAAAGCAAACAAGTTGTGTGATAACATGGGGGGAAATCTTAAATTACCACTTAAAATGAGCTGGCCCACGAACGGTGAAGTCCACAGACATACTTTTGAAAGTTCCAGGTAATGCTGCAGGGTTGCTATGACAGGCCACCATCACGTGGGTAAATATACTGCACTGTGCTGAATAGTCTCTCCTCTCCTCTCCTCTCCTCCATGTTTGTGTGGCCCCAGTCTGGCATTGGGGAACTGTAATGGTCTTGCGGTGGTGGACTACTTGCAGAAAAGCCTCCTGTTGTGCATGTCCACTCTGGACTTGTATGGAGCCGCCGATCCCTACCAGCGCCTTACCCGCTCCCCCCGCAGGAACCGGCAGTCCACCTCAGGTAGACAACACACACACACACACACACACACACACACACACACACACACACACACACACACACATTCTTGTATTTAATACCTTCTTGAGACCTCCGAAAAAAATGCCTACCTCTTTAGGACCACCCTTTCTAGATATATATATTACAACATTAATAATATATACATACTATGCAAACATAAAAAAGCTTATTGTAAACAAATTCACAAGAAAAACCAAGAATGTTGGCAGTATTATAATAAAAGTCAAAATTTTACTCAACGCAAGTCAAAATTTTACAAGAAAAACTGAACATTTGTGCAATGTTGTGATAAAAGTTGGAATGTTACTCAATGACAGTCGCAATTGTACAAGAAAAGTAAAAAAATGTCGGCAATTTTATGAAAAGAGTCGTAATTTTACTCGACAAAAGTCACAATTTTATAAGAAAACTCTAAATTTTGGCAATATTATGATAATAATCAGAATTTTACTTGGGAGAATTATGACAAAAGTCATCATTTTACTCAATAAATGTCACTGTTTTACGAGAACAACCAAAAAATTGGCAATGTTGTAATAAAAGTCCAAATTTTATATGACAAATGTCACCATTTTGCATTGAAAAGTAATAATTGTACATTAAAAAAGTATTAATTGTACGAGAAAATATTGCAATATTACAGACTCAACGCAAGTCAAAATTTTACAAGAAAAACCGAACATTTGTGCAATATTGTGATAAAAGTTGGAATTTTACTCAATAACGGTCGCAATTTTACAAGAAAAGTCGACACATTGTGAGAAAAAGACTGCTTTTAGTAAAAAAATATATATATATAAATTTTTTGTTGGTAATTGGTTTTTAATCTTCATTATTTACTTCAAGTTATTACAGTATGTTTCTATATAATTTTTTTGTTTCTTGGTTTTTAATACATTTTGGCCAAAGGGGGCACATTTCAATGTCTTACACACACTTGTTATTTCATATGTTGACCAGAGGGGGAGCACTTTTAAAAGCGACACACAGTTAATTTGAAAAATCCCTCCTTTTTGGGACCACCTTCATTTTGATAGATTTCACCACCAGGGGTGCAAATGAGACATTCTCTATTAGATGCAATGTTATTGGGACCATGATTTATGTCCTCACTTGTTCACACCTCCTCATATGGAAGCTACTTTTCCTTGTGGACGTCTCAAGAAGGGTAGAAATACAAGAACACACACTCACACTGAGCACCCATACAAAAGTCAAATATACACCTAGGCTCTCTTCTTTTTGCTCTCCTTCTCCTTCTCTCCTTCTCCTTCTCTCCTTCTCCTTCTCTCCTTCTCCTGCCCTCTCTGGAGCTGTTGTGTGCGCATGTTTAATCTGATCTATGGCTGGACTGGTCTCTTCACAGGTGCCTTTCACGACCAATCAATACCAGAGGTGCTTGAATTAGATTCCTCACATAATCAATACCGTTACGTTTAAGGCCTTCATCACTCAATGTTGGCGGACAAATTAAGTCGCTCTCTTTCGACCAGGTAGACCTAGTGGATCTAGCATAATATTGGGAGAGTCCAGTCCATAGTGGATCTAGCATAATATTGGGAGAGTCCAGTCCATAGTAGATCTAACATAATATTGGGAGAGTCCAGTCCATAGTGGATCTAGCATAATATTGGGAGAGTCCAGTCCATAGTGGATCTAGCATAATATTGGGAGAGTCCAGTCCATAGTGGATCTAGCATAATATTGGGAGAGTCCAGTCCATAGTGGATCTAGCATAATATTGGGAGAGTCCAGTCCATAGTGGATCTAGCATAATATTGGGAGAGTCCAGTCCATAGTGGATCTAGCATAATATTGGGAGAGTCCAGTCCATAGTGGATCTAGCATAATATTGGGAGAGTCCAGTCCATAGTGGATCTAGCATAATATTGGGAGAGTCCAGTCCATAGTGGATCTAACATAATATTGGGAGAGTCCAGTCCATAGTGGATCTAACATAATATTGTGAGAATCCAGTCCATAGTGGATCTAACATAATATTGGGAGAGTCCAGTCCATAGTGGATCTAGCACAATAGTGTGAGAGTCTAGTCCATAGTAGATCTAACATAATAGTGAGAGTCCAGTCCATAGTGGATCTAACATAATAGTGAGAGTCCAGTCCATAGTGGATCTAACATAATATTGGGAGAGTCCAGTCCATAGTGGATCTAACATAATATTGGGAGAGTCCAGTCCATAGTGGATCTAGCATAATATTGGGAGAGTCCAGTCCATAGTGGATCTAACATAATAGTGAGAGTCCAGTCCATAGTGGATCTAACATAATAGTGAGAGTCCAGTCCATAGTGGATCTAACATAATAGTGAGAGTCCAGTCCATAGTGGATCTAACATAATATTGGGAGAGTCCAGTCCATAGTGGATCTAACATAATAGTGAGAGTCCAGTCCATAGTGGATCTAACATAATATTGGGAGAGTCCAGTCCATAGTGGATCTAACATAATATTGTGAGAATCCAGTCCATAGTGGATCTAACATAATATTGGGAGAGTCCAGTCCATAGTGGATCTAGCACAATAGTGTGAGAGTCTAGTCCATAGTAGATCTAGCATAATATTGGGAGAGTCCAGTCCATAGTGGATCTAACACAATAGTGTGAGAGTCTAGTCCATAGTAGATCTAACATAATAGTGAGAGTCCAGTCCATAGTGGATCTAACATAATAGTGAGAGTCCAGTCCATAGTGGATCTAACATAATATTGGGAGAGTCCAGTCCATAGTGGATCTAACATAATATTGGGAGAGTCCAGTCCATAGTGGATCTAGCATAATATTGGGAGAGTCCAGTCCATAGTGGATCTAACATAATAGTGAGAGTCCAGTCCATAGTGGATCTAACATAATATTGTGAGAGTCCAGTCCATAGTGGATCTAACATAATATTGGGAGAGTCCAGTCCATAGTGGATCTAGCATAATATTGGGAGAGTCCAGTCCATAGTGGATCTAGCATAATATTGGGAGAGTCCAGTCCATAGTGGATCTAACATAATATTGGGAGAGTCCAGTCCATAGTGGATCTAACATAATATTGGGAGAGTCCAGTCCATAGTGGATCTAACATAATATTGTGAGAATCCAGTCCATAGTGGATCTAACATAATAGTGTGAGAGTCCAGTCCATAGTGGATCTAGCATAATATTGGGAGAGTCCAGTCCATAGTGGATCTAACACAATAGTGTGAGAGTCTAGTCCATAGTAGATCTAACATAATAGTGAGAGTCCAGTCCATAGTGGATCTAACATAATAGTGAGAGTCCAGTCCATAGTGGATCTAACATAATAGTGAGAGAATCCAGTCCATAGTGGATCTAACATAATAGTGAGAGTCCAGTCCATAGTGGATCTAACATAATAGTGAGAGTCCAGTCCATAGTGGATCTAGTTAATAGTGTGAGAGTCCAGTCCATAGTGGATCTAACATAATAGTGTGAGAGTCTAGTCCATAGTGGATCTAACATAATAGTGAGAGTCCAGTCCATAGTGGATCTAACATAATAGTGAGAGTCCAGTCCATAGTGGATCTAACATAATAGTGAGAGTCCAGTCCATAGTGGATCTAACATAATAGTGAGAGTCCAGTCCATAGTGGATCTAACATAATAGTGGTAGTCCAGTCCATAGTGGGGCCAGCAGGAGATCCTCTTGAGTGGAGACAGGTCAGCAGCACCAAGACGTCCCCAACCGATGCACAGATGAGTGGTCCACCCTGGGTCCCGACTTTGGACAGCTAGCGCCTCATCTGTGATCACCGAATCTGTGCAGAAAAGAAACGGCAGATCAACTGGTCTAAAAGGGGGGTCTATTTAAAGGCTAGAGTATACAAATGAGTTTTAAGATGGGACTTACATGCTTCTAATGACATCATCGGCCTACTACGCCACTGTAGTTGAATATTAGCAACACCCGTCTCTTTCTTCCTGTCTTTTGCTTCTCTATCCAATACTAGAAAAAGCAAACATCCATGTTTATATATATCATGTTTATATATACTTGTGGCACATCTGCACTCTGATACCAGGTGCATGTTGACAGTCTGCATTGCATTCTTATGCATGTTGTCCTTGCAGTCGTGTCCTGTCTCTACCGTAGTCCAGTATAGTCCAAGGTCACATTGAGTTCTTGTTGTCCCTTCCTTCTCCCTTCGAAAATTGACCGTCAAAATACTCTTTTTTTTTTTTTTTTTTTTTTTTCTTTTTTACGTGGTATTGTTCCAGAGATCATCACTCCGATGAAATGTTCCAGAAGCCCATGTTGTTATTTCAAGTGGCAGGCTTTGAATGCTGTTGTGTGAAAAGGCAGCAGACGAGGTAGATGCAAGGCCACTTCTTTTATTGGTTGTTGCGTAAGATTCGTTATTGGCTTCTGCCGCACTTATAGTTCATAAAGGTCTGTCTGTGCTGGCTCCACAAAAATCCATTTGGAGAGACGAAATGCAGGCCGGCCGGCGTGGCCTTTTCCTGCACCGCGGGGGGCGCTCCTTTTCTAACAGAACACAGTCCTGCCAAATAAAATGACACATTCAGACTTCTTTCTCTTACGTTGCCTTGGCATTTAAGTGCTTCTTACAACATTTGGAGCAACCAAACCAAAGACACATTAGTTGTATTAGACACAGCCCTGGGCGATACGACCTAAATATAAAATATCCAATGTTTTTTTTTTTTTAAAACGTTCCTCCTTAATTTTTTAAGAAACCCATGAAAAAATATATAAAAAAAACATTACTCCCTATATGTGTATATGTATGTATGTATATGTATGTATATGGATTTTTTTATTTTTTTATTTATTGTTTTTATATATTTTTATTTTAATGTGTGTATGTATATATATATGTATATATATATACTGTATATTAGAGATGCCGATAAATGCTTTAAAATGTAATATCGGAAATTATCGGTATCGTTTTTATTATTATCGGTATCGTTTTTTTGTTATTGTTTTTTTTTGTTTTTGTTTTTAAATTGAATCAACATAAAAAACACAAAATACACTTACAATTAGTGCACCAACCCAAAAAAACTCCCTCCCCCATTCACACTCATTCACACAAAAGGGTTGTTTCTTTCTGTTATTAATATTCTGGTTCCTACATTATATATCAATATATATCAATACAGTCTGCAAGGGATACAGTCCGTAAGCACACATGATTGTGCGTGCTGCTGGTCCACTAATAGTACTAACCTTTAACAGTTAATTTTACTCATTTTCATTAATTACTAGTTTCTATGTAACTGTTTTTATATTGTTTTACTTTCTTTTTTATTCAAGAAAATGTTTTTAATTTATTTATCTTATTTTATTTTATTACATTTTTTAAAAAGGACCTTATCTTCACCATACCCGGTTGTCCAAATTAGGCAGAATAATGTGGTAATTCCACCACTGTATATATCGGTATTGGTTGGTATCGGTATCGGTTGATATCGGTATCGGTAATTAAAGAGTTGGACAATATCGGAATATCGGATATCGGCAAAAAGCCATTATCGGACATCCCTAATAAATATATATATATATATATATATATATATATATATATATATATATATATATATATATATATATATATATATATATATATATATATATATATATATATATATATATATATATATATATATATATATATATATATATATATATATATATATATATATATATATATATATATATATATATATATTTACTAAAAAATTATTTAAAAAATTTAAGAAATAAAATTTAAAAAAGTATATATATTGTATTTTTGTATGTATGTATGTATATATATATATATATATATATATATATATATATATATATATATATATATATGGTTTTTTTTATTTCTGTTTATTATTATTATTAATGTATTTTTATTTATTTTTTTGTTTATTTAATTGATGTGTTTGTAGATACTACCTTGTTGTTTTTTGCTGTTTCTTTTTTTGGGGGGAGTGGGGGAGGTGGGTGGTATGGTTGGGATATAAACAAAAATTATTTTGACATTTAGGGCAGACAACAGATATATGATGTATGTGTATATGATGTAATGGATAGGAATGTCTGATGCTGGATATCAATAAAAATAAAATGAAAAAATAAAATAAAATTAATAAGAAACCAATAAATACAAATGACGGTAATAATATAAAGCGATTTTCACTTTTGTGTGATCAAAAAACTAGTTAGAAACGACACTACAAACACTGCATCTTACTCTTAGCAATTTTTTTTTTTTTTGATAAATTAGTTGGTTTTTAGTACAAATTAGTGTTGTCAGGATACCAAAATGTATTTCGATACTTTTCGATACTTTTCTAAATAAAGGGGCCCACAAAAAATAGCATTATTGGCTTTATTTTAACAAAAAATCTTAGGGTACAAATAAAATAGTGAACATACTAGACAACTTGTCTTTTAGTAGTAAGTAAACAAACAAAGACTTCTAATTTAGTCTCTGACGTATGCAGTAACATATTGTGTCATTTATACACCTATTATTTTGTCTACATTATTAAGGAAAAACTGTAAAAATGAATTATTAATGTACTTGTTCATTTACTGTTAATATCTGCTTACGTTCTATTTTAACATGTTCTATCTAAATTTCTGTTAAAATGTAATAATCACTTATTCTTCTCTTGTTTGATACTTTACATTAGTTTTGGATGATACCACACATTTGGATATCAATCCAATACCAAGTAGTTACAGGATCATACATTGGTCATATTCAAAGTCATCATGTGTCCAGGGACGTATTTACTGAGTTTATAAACATAATATAAATTTGTTTTAAAATGAAAGAAGATTTTGTGATGCTAAAAAATATCTATATCGATATCGGGTAGCATTCTATTAAACAAAGCCAGTTTTATTTTAAGTAATATAGACATTGATCAGAGCTGTTTATCTATTTTATGGAGGAATGTAGTTAATCATAGAACTGGCAATAAATGTTGTGTAAAAAAAAGTATATTTTGAATTAAGAATTGTTTTGAATCGAGAATTTTGGAATCAAATCATTACCCTCAAGAATCGAATCGAATTGTGTGGTACCCAAAGAATCACAGCCCCAATGTTTTTCTCTCTTTAAAAAATTTTTAAAAATTTAAAAATTTAAAAATTTAAAAATTTAAAAATTTAAAAATTTAAAAATTTAAAATAACATTTTTCAAAAATTAATAAATTACAAAATAAAAAGATTAACAAATTAAAAAATTAAAAAATTAAAAAATTAAAAAAATTTAAAATTTAAAAATTTAAAAATTTAAAAATTTAAAAATTACAAAAATTTAAAATTTAAAATTTAAAATTTAAAATTAAAAATTAAAAATTAAAAATTAAAAATTAAAAATTTAAAATTTTAAAATTTAAAATTACAACAACAAAAAAATAACATTTTTAAAAAATTTATAAATTACCAAATTAAAAAATTGACTAATTTAAAAAATTAACAAATTAACAAATTAAAAAAATTAACAAATAAAAAAATTAAAATATTAAAAAATTTAAAAATTACAAAAATTGAAAATCTAAAAATTTAAAAATTACAAAAATACAAAAATAAAAAAATACAAATAAATACAAATTTAACCATTAAAAAATTAAAAAAACATTAAAATAATAAATTAAATTAAAAAAAGGGGGGGAGGGCGTAAGCTACGGAAGCTCGTGGGCTCAAAAAAGTATTATGTAGCAAGAGGAGAAAAATCATTAATTTTTTTATTTTATTTCATTTTTACTTTTTTTCAATCATCTGCAACAAAAACATTTTTTATTTATCAATAAAATGGATGTATCGCCCAGGCCTAATTTGAATATTGCCTTACCACAGGGGTATCCAAACGTTCTGCATTGAGGGCCCCATACAATAAATCAAGGGATGCAGGGACCACTTTGAGATTTTTATTTTTAAAAGTTGCATACACAGTAAGTGTGAAAGTACCAGGAGAGTGGAAAAGTATGTGAAAATATTGTCTAAATCATCACAAAATGCCATTTTGAATATTCCGCTCCGGATACCTTCGGTAATGTCACGATTGGAACGCTTCTGCATTTTCACCGTATTATTAGATCAGTCATACTGGAAATATGCAAACATTGTAAAGAGATGTGCTGTTTATCATTCACAATACTTATGTAAGACAAGAACACATATGATTGGCTTTTTTATGCATTCAAAATCGGAAATAAATATCTAACAATTGAGTTGACAGATGGAGGATCTTCTGTGGCGCTCATTACACTCTTTTTAAAAATATAAACTACACACCATTTACATGTCGTGACCTGAAAATTAACCAAATTTGAGTGATATTGTTAGTATAAGCGCTAACGCAGACGGACTATTTTAGCGGCGCATTGATAGCAGTGAGCTAATGCTAGCTTACGCTGTTATTGTTGACACGCCGAGCCGAGGATGATCTACTGTTGCGCTCATTATACTCTTTTTAAAAATATAAAGAAAGGGCTAACACTACTCCATTTACATGTCGTGATCTGAAAATGAACCAAATATGAGTGATATTGTTATTATAAGCGCTGACGCAGACGGACTATTTTATCACCGCATTGTTTGCTAGCTTAAAATGCTATTATTGACACACCGAGCCCACGGCTGCTTCTGATTCCTCTCAAACTTGCTAAAAGTACATTCTAGATTATAATTCATGCATGTTTCGCCTGCTAGTAGACACATGTGGCCATGGACCGACAGGCTGGTCCGAGATGGCGAAAAAGACACAAAAAGACGCTCAAACGTACTTTTTTAACCCTTCGAGAGGATTGTGATTGATTCTTCATCTAAACGGCATGATGTGAGCGTCCCGTCGGTGGGCAACCCAGCGAGAGTGGAAATATCACAGCCAGTTTGTATGTTTAGCACGTAGCAACGCTGCTAATGCTATAGTGTCACAATAAAGCTACACCCGTTTAGCGCTCGGCTTCTAAAACGTATCGCTCGTCCTCCTTGTGTTCGGGCTCAAAAATCTTCGGCGGTCACTCGAAAGAGTACGACGATCCTCCTGGTAGGGGTGTATCCCTTTATGGAGGATACCTGTGCGTGACTTGGTTTAACGTGGGGAGACTGGTGCACCACCCGATTCTTGACAGAATCGGGTCAGGGTCCAGTGGCATGGAGTCCAAGACGACTGGGGGACCCTTATCTGCTGCAGCCTTCTTCCGCCTTTGCAGCCGTTGTGGTAGTATCTTAAAATATACCGTCTTCACCGTATCCCTGGTTAGGGGGCAGTCAGGTACTAGGTCTTTGCCAAGGGCCACCTGGGGTAGCAGTAGTAAAGGGGTTAACCTCTGGTTAACCCCTTTAAAGGTGGTGGATCGTAATTTTTCCCAAAGTACTCGTAATCAAGTCTGCTTGATTAGCATTGTTGTTGATGGGGAAGGGATCTGTGGCTCCTAACTCTACGTCACGGATCACGCTTCCTCAATATCTCTCAAA
>NC_084743.1:14029834-14049834 GCF_033978785.1 Entelurus aequoreus
TCTCCATTGTTCATTAAACAAATTGCAAAAGATTCACCAACACAGACGTCCAGAATACTGTGGAATTTTGCGATGAAAACAGAGCTTTTTGTATTGGATTCAATGGTGTCCGAATACTTCCGCTTCAACCATTGACGTCACGCGCATACGTCATTATACATAGACGTTTTCACCCGGAAGTTTAGCCGGAAATTTAAAATGTCACTTTATAAGTTAACTCGGCCGTATTGGCATGTGTTGCAATGTTAAGATCTCATCATTGATATATAAACTATCAGACTGCGTGGTCGCTAGTAGTGGCTTTCAGTAGGCCTTTAAAAATAGCCAAAGAAGGGGCCTGTCGTTCCGAGGGATGCGATACATTATAAAACAATTATTAATGCAACTTTTTTTCCATACAGTATTAGGGATTATTGTGTGTTTTGGTACCGGTTCCTAATTCTCGATAGATCCCGCTGACTCACGTACAAAACCCCAAAACCAGTCAAGTTGTCACGTTGTGTAATTCGTAACTAAAACCCAGAATACAATGATTTGCAAATCCTTTCCAACTTATATTCAATTGAATAGACTGAAAAGACAAGATATTTAATTTTTTTTTTTTGCAAATATTCATTAACTTAGAATTTAATGGCAGCAACACATTGCAAAAAAGTTGTCAGTTCTCCAGAGGAGAAAAGAAAAGAAACGGCAGATCAACTGGTCCAAAAAGGGGGGTCAATTCAAAACCTAGAGTATACAAATGAGTTTTAAGATGGGACTTAAATGCTCATCACCACGCATCTCAGTATCGGCACACCCCTAATGTATACGTACAGTATGTCTACATATCTACGTGTACACATGAACATTGGTATAAGTGGGCTACAAACGTCATATATTTTCTCCAAAAGGGGGTTAAAAGAGAAAGAAAAGAAAAGAGGTCTCAGAGTGGCTGACATGAAGCTGTCGAACGCGTCTCACCACCGATGGTCAAATAATCACACCAACCTTCTGTTTACTATCTTCTCTTGCCTGTGGCAGGCCTTACTGAACTCTCTGACAACCAGCAGTCTGTTGACATGGAGAGGAGCAAGTCGCCCACCTCAGGTAACCCGGCACACACACGCACACACACACACACACACACACACACACACACACACACACACGCTCCACCAGGCTATTACTTTGCGCTATGTTGGGGAGCCATTATCCTCCAGGTTCAGCTGCGCCCGCGGTACGTTGTCTGGGGGGCCGCTGACCTTTTCGCCCGCGCCGGTTTCGCTCGATGCTTGTTCTTTCAGTCTTTTGATGTGCTGACGGAAGTATTGAAGTGACGTGTGGCTCTTAGAAGTGGAAGGTTTATATCTGCTCATGTCGTGTGTGTGATGTCCTCATGCGTTGCGGTTCATGTTTCGGCGTTTTATTCATTGATGTTGTGATGGGGTTACGTACACCAGTGTTCCCACACATTTATTTATTTGTGGCGGCCCGCCACGAAAGAATTACGTCCGCCACAAAAAAAAAAAAAAAAAAAAAAAAAAAAAAAAAAAAAAAAAAAAATTAAATTAATTTTTTTTTTTTTTTTTTTTTTTTTTTTTTTTTTTTGTCCTCTCCAGCTTCTCAGGCAAATCATATAGTTGATGTATTGCTTTTTTTTTTGTCCTCTCCAGCTTCTCAGGCAAATCATATAGTTGATGTATTGCATCAGCTGTTCAGATTTACTTTACAAAAGAGAAGTGTAGGATACTTCTCTTGTTGCCTTATTTGTATTTGACTTTATGAAATGTATTTATATTAGAAACACAACATTTGTATATAACAAAGGGTGCAAAGTATGCAGGCAGTAGGAAACACATGGTTAAGTGTAGGGAGTAAAACTGATGGCAGTCTAAAGCTCCAGATTTTTGGAGCTCTTTGTTCAGTGGATCAGATGTTTGATGAAGCTCTGTGTCTATCTACCACCACTACTGTTTTCTGTTTATTTGTTACTGACTGTGGCAGGACACCTCTGCCTCTGTTTCACTTTATGTTGCTGGTAAATAATATGGTTGTAGTAGTAGGCTAAAGTTAAATTATTTAGTATGCACTAATTAAAGGGGCAGAGCTTTGAGACATTTTAGCTTTTATATTTTATAAGATGTATTTTTTGTAAGAACCACAATTAATAAATATATTTCAGTGAATAACTTATTGTTCGAATCTGTATATAAATATGTACATAAAGTGTTGTAATTATATTGTAAAATGGATGGACGGATGGACGTTTAAAACAAAACTGTTATTATTAAATAGTAAGTATACATTTTTTGAGCCTTTTTAGAGAAAATCAAATCATTGTAGTAAATTATGCAAATTACTCGATTATGTTATGGTAACCACGCCCATAGCCACGC
Organism: Entelurus aequoreus; assembly: GCF_033978785.1. Classification (NCBI taxonomy): domain Eukaryota; kingdom Metazoa; phylum Chordata; class Actinopteri; order Syngnathiformes; family Syngnathidae; genus Entelurus; species Entelurus aequoreus. The sequence continues at coordinate 14,032,213 of NC_084743.1, forward strand.
CCATAGCCACAGGTATCTTGGCAGTTTATGGGAAACACTGTACACCATTGCGGGTTTATGTGCTGTGGTGCAACTATTCGCGGAGCTTTGTTGAAAACGCATTAATGCTCAAAACTTTGCTTTACATAGGGAAACTTTAGTGGAAAAACCTGTGTGGAAGACTTCCTCTTCAGGGTTCCTCAGACCACCAATCACGGACATGACAGCTTCGTTCATAGTTCGGAACAGTGCTTTATTTTGCAATATGAGTCCTTTTTTGGTGCTTCCCAGCCATCGTCTTTTTACTCCAGGGGTGTCCAAAGTGCGGCTCGGGGGCCATTTGCGGCCCGCAGCTAAGTGTTTACCGGCCCGCCACACATTCTGGAAATGCTATTGCAAAGAATAAAAATGAAAACATTAAAAAAAGTGGAATGAGGGGAAATCTAACGAGAAAAAGTCGCAATGTTGACACAAAAGCTGCAAAGCAGGCTGTTTTTTTAATTTATTTTGTTTTTCTTTCTTTTTCTTTTTTTGCCACTGCTCCAAAAAAAAAAAATAATGACAAAAAAAATCCATGTTATAATGAATTATTTTCAAAGCTCCAATTAGTTCAAATTTTTCACTTTAAAATGGTTTTATGTGGTAAATATTGCATATATTGTGTAGTTGCCATGTAAAAACTAAGTTTTCTTTGACAAAAGAGCATAAAACAAACAAAATAATAGTTCAAATGTAAAATTGACAGATATATCTGAAGTTGATCTCGTAATTTAAGTGTTAAAAGTTAAAAAAACCTAATAAAAATGTATCACTTTATGAGTGGGGCACCTTTTGGATCCCAAATATATTTAGTGGTATTTTATTTATCTTTTCACTGTGATGACTCAAAAAAATGAAATAATTAAAATCAATGGTGTCCTGCATTATTTATATTTTAGGGCTCTAATTACTAAATACTGCATATTTCAGTTTTACTATAAAAAACAAAGTTGTTTTTGACAGAAAAGCCATAAAACCTTTTTTTTTTTTTAAGTTGATATAGAGATTTACTGTAAGCGTTAAATAAAAAATAATAATAGAAACTAGACTTATTTTTAACATTTTAATAACTGAGACCCTTTATGGTCCCCGGGACCCCTAAAGGTAAAATAAACACAAAAAAATCCATATATTTTGTTTTGGTTTGAAATGAAAAATATCAAAATGGCCCCCACATGCTTTAATTTTTCCGTTTGCGGCCCTCAGTGGAAAAAAGTTTGGACACCCCTGTTTTACTTAAATGAGCACACGAATGGTTTCCCTCCAGTGTGTCGTCTGTCTCGCTCTCGCTCGCACTCCACCACCAACTGCCCTTTCCTTCCCGGCTGCTGCCTTTTAACAGAGCGACAGGTGATTAGACCAGCAGTCCCGGGTGTGTCATCCACACACCTGTCGCTAATCTCGAAGCCGGTCCTGGCACACCCAGCTTCGCTGCAGGTCTGCAGGCCACGCCCCCCACAACTTGTATTGGGATGCTCACTTTTGCAGGGTAGAGTCATCCCAGTTTTTTTTTTTCATAATGAGAGGCAAAAGTGCAATTTCAATAAGTGTGGTAAATTTTAACCAACTTGTGGACAATATGAGTGACTCAGGTCATTGACCATGATGTGTGCTTTATTGATGCCAAAAGCACAGAATTTATTAATACGACCCAGTCCAAACAACCTATCCTAGTCATGGTGCAAAAAAAAAAAAAAAAAAGTCAACACAGATGGTCACTTATAACAGTGGTCCCCAACCACCGGGCCGCAGCCCGGTACCGGTCCGTGGATCGATTGGTACCGGGCCGCACAATAATTTTTTTTTTTTTTTTTTTTTTTAAATTAAATCAACATAAAAAACACAAGATACACTTACAATTAGTGCACCAACCCAAAAAACCTCCCTCCCCCATTTACACTCATTCACACTCATTCGCACAAAAGGATTGTTTCTTTCTGTTATTAATTTTTTTTTTTTTTTTAAATAGATGACATCTATTAAACAGACAAGAAGCAAGGAATCATGCAGAGACAGAGTTCAATTTTGCTCAATTGAGGAGAGACGTTTTTTTTGGGCTGTACTCTTAGTTACAGATCCAAACTACGCTCTAAAGTTCAGCCCACGTGCTCCTCTATTTATTCGGGAGCTCCCTGGTTACATCACTGAAGCTGCTGCTGAAGGAGGCGGGGTCATTTCAGCAACCCCAGTTAGACACAATATATGACCATTCAACAAATGCGAATGTGCTGACACTCGTGATATCGCCTTGTCTCTGCTCTGTCTGCGTCACGGTACTCGATGTCCGGCCTTGGCAGTCAGCAGGCCGGATTTGGACACAAACACTTTTTATCTGTCGATTTGCACAGATAGAAAAGTACAACTTCAGCACAATTGATAATAACTATAGCAACGGCCTTTAAGCATAAGAGTCGTGTGATAACTTATACATAATTATTCTAACACCCGATAATGAACTAATGACACCACCATCTTGACTTTGAACACACCGCACACGGGCGAATGAAGGGCATACTTACTCAACAGCCATACGTGTCACACTAATTGTGGCCGTATGAACAATGCCAAAACTGTCATAAACCTGTGCCATATAGTGAAACCACACTAAACAACGACAAAACACACTTTGGAAGAATATTTGCACCGCAACACAACATAAACACAACAGAACAAATACCCAGAATTCCTTGCAGTACCAACTCTTCCGGGACGCTACAATATAAACAAACCCCATAAGTGGATCTACACCTAACATCCACTGTAATGATACCAAGTACAATAGCATGTTGAAGAGGTTAATTTAGCCTACTAATGTGTATTTATGAATGGTTGATTTATATAGGCTAGTAAGGTTACCTTACTAGCCATTTACAAGTACAATAGCGTATCTAGTCGATACTACTATGATTACATCGATATTTTTTAACATAAAAAAAATATTCTTTGGGTTTTTTTTCATTTATATTATGTTTATAAACTCAGGAAATACGACCAATGTATGATCCTGTAACTACTTGGTATCGGATTGATGCCCAAATGTGTGGTATCATCCAAAACTAATGTAAAGTATCAAAGAACAGAAGAATAAGTGATTATTACATTTTAACAGAAGTGTAGATAGAATATGTTGCAACAGAAAATATGCAGATAATCACAATAAATGAACAAGTAGATTAATAATTATTTTTTACAGCTTGTCCTTAATAATTTTGACAAAATAATAGAATGATAAACGACACAAAATATTACTGCATACGTCAGCAGACTAATTAGGAGCCTTTGTTTGTTTACTTACTACTAAAAGACAAGTTGTCTTGTATGTGCACTATTTTATTTAAGGACTTAAGTACAATAATAAACATGTGTTTAATGTACCCTAAGATTTTTTGTTAAACTAAAGCCAAAAATGCCATTTTTTGTGGTACCCTTTATTTTGAAAAGTACAGTAAAGTACAGAAATACTGTTGGCACCGGTACCAAAACATTGGTATCGGGACAACACTAATACCCACACACACCGAGCACCCGTCTGAGTATCCGTCATAGCTCAACCTATTTCTGATGCTCTATTTTGGCAACCAGGTGCGTTGAGCAGTGCAGGCGCGCACAGCGTGTTGGTTAGGAGTCCGCGCCAAGGAGACGGAGTGACATCTCAAAGAGTCCAAGCTGGAGCCGGATGACTAAAATGTGGGTTTTGTGCCAAGCCAATTTGAGGCACAAAGTGAGGTGTGTAATTAAAGCCCCAAGTGTCATGGCAACAGTGGGGGAGGACACGCCATCAAGTGCCTGTCCTGAGGATGGCATGCACACGTTCATGCGCTCATTCATGCGCTCATTCATGCGCTCATTCATGCGCTCATTCAGCCAGTCAACTTTTTGCAAGCCGATACAGATATGCTGTCGATAACGTCCAAATCGGTCAATGGTATTTCTATTGTACTGTATGTAGTGTTGTCCCGATACCAGTATTTTAGTACCAGTACCTAAATGTATTTCGATACTTTTCGGTACTTGCATTATTGACTTTATTTTAACAAAAAAAACTTAGGGTACATTAAACATGTTTATTATTGCAATGTTGTCCTTAAATAAAATAGTGAACATACTAGACCAGTGGTCCTCAACCACGGTACCGGTCCGTGGACCGATTGGTACCGGTACCGGTCCGTGGACCGATTGGTACCGGGCCGCGGCCGCACAAGAGATTTAAAAAAAAAAAAAAAAAAACATTTTTTTTTTTATTTTTTTAAATTAAATCAACATAAAAAACACAATATATATATTATATATCAATATAAATCAATGCAGTCTGCAGGGATACAGTCCGTAAGCACACATGGTTGTATTTCTTTATGACAAAAAAAAAAATAAAAAAAATAAAAAAAAAATTTTTTTTTACTACCCCTCCCCCCCGGTCCGTGGAACAAATTTTCAAGCATTGACCGGTCCGCAAGTACAAAAAGGTTGGGGACCACTGTACTAGACAACTTGTCTTTTACTAGTAAGTAAACAAACAAAGGCTCCTAATTTGTCATTTCTCATTCTATTTTGTCCAAATTATGAGGGACAAACTGTAAAAAATTGATTATTAATCCACTCGTTCATTTACTGTTAATATCTGCTTACTTTCTGTTTGAACATGTTCTATCTACACTTCTGTTAAAATGTAATAATCACTTATTCTTCTGTTGTTTGATACTTTACATTAGTTTTGGATGATACCACAAATTTAGGTATCGATCCGATACCAAGTGGTTACAGGATCGTACATTGGTCATATTCAAAGTCCTCACGTGGCCAGGGACATACTTCCTGACTTTATAAACATAATATGAATTTTTTTAAAAGGAAGAAAAAAAATAGTGACGATAAAAAATATCGATGTAATCACCCTAGTATCGACTAGATACGCTATTGAAGTTGGTATCATTACAGTGGATGTTAGTTGTAGATCCACCAATGGCGTTTGTTTGTATTGTAGCGTCCCGGAAGAGTTGGTGCAGCGGGGAATTCTGGGAATTTGTTCTGTAGTGTTTATGTTGTGTTGCGGTGCAAATATTCCTCCAAAGTGTGTTTGTCGTTGTTGTTTAGTGTGGTTTCACTATAAGCAAGAACAACTTAATTGATTTTCTTTAAACCTTTTAAAAGGACTGGCTTTAGGCCAGTGAGGAATCCTTTGGAGGGGATCCAGGCCATACCCAAAATCTGCTTTGTGGCAAATTTTTCACCTCTCAATTGATTCAAATAGTCAATAATCCGACATATATGCAGGAGATGTGCCATTTTGTAACGATCAAAGTTATTGTTTGTTCAGTCTGGGTGGTCTGTGCTACATCGAGTCATTGAAGCGTCTTTAAACCGGATCCCCTCAACGCCCTGACTGCTCCTACAAATTCTGTCGATTAAAGTTATGAACAGAATCGGTGACCAAGGGCAGCCTTGGCTGAGTCCAACCCTCACTGGAAACGTGTCCGACTTACTGCCGGCAATGCGGACCAAGCTCTGACACTGATGGTACAGGGAGCGGACCGCCACAATCAGACAGTCCGATACCCCATACTCTCTGAACACTCTGCGCAGGACTTCCCGAGGGACACGGTCGAATCCCTTCTCCAAGTCCACAAAGCACATGTAGACTGGTTGGGCAAACTCCCATGCACCCTCAAGGACCCTGCCGAGAGTATAGAGCTGGTCCACAGTTCCACGACCAGGACGAAAACCGCACTGTTCCTCCTGAATCCGAGGTTCGACTCTCCGGCGAAGCCTCCTCTCCTGTACACTTGAATAGACCTTACCGGGAAGGCTGAGGAGTGTGATCCCACGATACTTGGAACACACCCTCCGGTTCCCCTTCTTAAAGAGAGGAACCACCGCCCTGGTCTGCCAATCCAGAGGTACCGCCCCCGACGTCCACGTGATGCTGCAGAGTCTTGTCAACCAAGACAGCCCCACAGCATCCAGAGCCTTAAGGAACTACGGGCGGATCTCATCCACCGTGGAGCTTTTTAACTACCTCAGCAACCTCAGCCCCAGAAATAGGAGAGCCCGCCACAGATTCCCCAGGAACTGCTTCCTCATAGGAAGACAGGTTGGTGGGATTGAGAAGGTCTTCGAAGTATTCCCTCCACCGATCCACAACATCCGCAGTCGACGTCAGCAGAACACCATCCTCACCATACACAGTGTTGACAGTTCACTGCCTCCCCTTCCTGAGGCGGCGGATGGTGGTCCAGAATCGCTTCGAAGCCGTCCGAAAGTCGTTTTCCATGGCTTCCCCGAACTCCTCCCATGTCCGAGTTTTTGCCTCCGCGACCTGTCCGCTGCCTCCGGGATCCTATGAGCCAAAGGAACCCTATAGGACTCTTTCTTCAGCTTGACGGCATCCCTAGTTCCGGGTTCTAGGATTACTGCCACGACAGGCACCAACAGGTTTGTAAGACAGACAATAAATTGGGTTAATTTTTAGGGCGATGATCTGAAAAGAAGTGCTTCTTGTGTCAAGTCTTTTAGAATCGTGATGTGCAAAAAGGTCATAGTCATTGGGGTTGATTATAAGCCTGTCATTTGCAAATGAAGAAATGGCAGACATGTCAACCAAGACAGCCCCACAGCATCCAGAGCCTTAAGGAACTCCGGGCGGATCTCATCCACCCCCGGGGCCTTGCCACCGAGGAGCTTTTTAACTATCTGGGCAACCTCAGCCCCAGAAATAGGAGAGCCCACCACAGATTCCCGGGGCACTGCTTCCTCATAGGAAGATGTGTTGGTGGGATTGAGGAGGTCTTTGAAGTATTCCCTCCACCGAGCCACAACATCCGCAGTCGAGGTCAGCAGAACACCATCCTCACCATACACGGTGTTGACAGTGGACTGCCTCCCCTTCCTGAGGTGGCGGATGGTGGTCCAGAATCGCTTCGAAGCCATTCGGAAGTCGTTTTTCATGGCTTCCCCGAACTCCTCCCATGTCCGAGTTTTTGCCTCCGCGACCTGTCCGCTGCCTCCGGAGTCCTATGAGCCAAAGGAACCCGATAGGACTCTTTCTTCAGCTAGACGGCATCCCTAGTTCCGGTTTCTAGGATTACCGCCAACAGGTTTGTAAGACAGACAATAAATTGGGTTAATTTTTAGGGCGATGATCTGAAAAGAAGTGCTTCTTGTGTCAAGTCGTTTAGAATCGTGATGTGCAAAAAGGTTATAGTCATTGGGGTTGATTATAAGCCTGTCATTTGCAAATGAAGAAATGGCAGACATGTCAACCAAGACAGCCCCACAGCATCCAGAGCCTTAAGGAACTACAGGCGGATCTCATCCACCCCCAGGGCCTTGCCACAGAGGACCTTTTTAACTACCTCAGCAACCTCAGCCCCAGAAATAGGAGAGCCCACCACAGATTCCCCAGGAACTGCTTCCTCATAGGAAGACATGTTGGTGGGATTGAGGAAGTCTTCGAAGTATTCCCTCCACCGATCCACAACATCCGCAGTCGAGGTCAGCAGAACACCATCCTCACCATACACGGTGTTGACAGTGGACTGCCTCCCCTTCCTGAGGTGGCGGATGGTGGTCCAGAATTGCTTCGAAGCCGTCCGGAAGTCGTTTTTCATGGCTTCCCCGAACTCCTCCCATGTCCGAGTTTTTGCCTCTGTGACCGCCGAAGCCGCACACAACTTGGCCTGTCGGTACCCGGAGTCCTATGAGCCAAAAGAACCCGATAGGACTCTTTCTTCAGCTTGACGGCATCCCTAGTTCCGGTTTCTGGGATTACCGCCAACAGGTTTGTAAGACAGACAATAAATTGGGTTAATTTTTAGGGCGATGATCTGAAAAGAAGTGCTTCTTGTGTTAAGTCTTTTACAATCGTGATGTGCAAAAAGGTCATAGTCATTGGGGTTGATTATAAGCCTGTCATTTGCAAATGAAGAAATGGCAGACATGTAAACCAAGACAGCCCCACAGCATCCAGAGCCTTAAGGAACTCCGGGCGGATCTCATCCACCCCCGGGGCCTTGCCACCGAGGAGCTTTTTAACTATCTGGGCAACCTCAGCCCCAGAAATAGGAGAGCCCACCACAGATTCCCGGGGCACTGCTTCCTCATAGGAAGACGTGTTGGTGGGATTGAGGAGGTCTTCAAAGTATTCCCTCCACCGATCCACAACATCCGCAGTCGAAGTCAGCAGAACACAATCCTCACCATACGCGGTGTTGACAGTGGACTGCCTCCCCTTCCTGAGGCGGCGGATGGTGGTCCAGAATCGCTTCGAAGCCGTCCGGAAGTCGTTTTCCATGGCTTCCCCGAACTCCTCCCATGTCCGAGTTTTTGCCTCCGCGACCTGTCCGCTGCCTCCGGAGTCCTATGAGCCAAAGGAACCCGATAGGACTCTTTCTTCAGCTTGACGGCATCCCTAGTTCCGGTTTCTAGGATTACCGCCAACAGGTTTGTAAGACAGACAATAAATTGGGTTAATTTTTAGGGCGATGATGTGAAAAGAAGTGCTTCTTGTGTCAAGTCGTTTAGAATCGTGATGTGCAAAAAGGTCATAGTCATTGGGGTTGATTATAAGGCTGTCATTAGCAAGTGAAGAAATGGCAGACTGCAGGGAATAATGGAAACTGAGATGGATGAAATGTGTTGCTTGAACTTGCCAGCTGAAGCGAACGGGGTGAATTTTAACGTCCACCTCCCCCCCGCGGCTGCCTTGTCGTCTGCTTATTGAAGCAAGACAGCCGTCGCATGTTTTTCAACTCCACCCCCCAGACATTCTTTAGCATTCCGTCCGACGTTTCTGTCATCAGGCGCGGTAATTTGCATTTCTCCTTTCCAGAAACGCCGTCGCCTTTCTGTCCTGGGTCTTGCGGGTTTTTTTCCCCGGTTTTGACGGGTCTCCGTGCCGTGTTTGGCTGCAGCGTACACCCCCCCCCCCCCCCCCCCCGCCCCTCCACCCCAGGTAGGACCGCGTCAGGAGTCGGGGCTAATAAGCTGACACGCCGCCGAGCCGCGTCCTGCCTGGCGGGGTATATTTAGCCGTGTCGGGGACTGGAGATGGTGCGCAGGAATATTGTCACCGGGAATGGATTCTTGCAGGTCAAGTGGTTTTTATGAGAAATGTAACAATGCCAGTATTTCCAATTACTGTCTATTTCAAGCCTTCAGAATTACCGAAAGGTCTGAGTTGTTCATAACGTTGCTGCATTATACGCACAGTGGTAATTGGATTTGATTTTCGGCGCATTGCACGTTTGCATGAACGTGCATTATGTAAACAATTATGGTAATTATGTTGTCCTAGATATCCTAGAGCTATCTTAGCTACCTAACGTGCCTCCATACACCAAATCCAGTCGGCAGCTGCAGTCACGATGCCGCACCGCCATCCAAGGCCAAACCTTTGTGCGTCAGATGCCTCTTTTCACAAAGCGGCATGGGTGGGCGGCGTTGATGCACATCATTGTTTCACCTCACCGACTCCATGTTTTTTCGGATGATGACAGAAACAGCTGGTTTGTGCGGAAGCTTTTGTTGTCTTCTTTTCCGATGGCAGCACACATTTGTTTTCACTTATCCACTAAATAATAGGAAAATAGACAAATATTCAATAGGGCTGCAACTATCTATTACCAAACCCGAAACCAGTGAAGTTGTCATGTTGTGTAAATTAGGGATGTCCGATAATGGCTTTTTGCCGATATCCTATGTTCCGATATTGTCCAACTCTTTAATTACCGATATCAACCGATACAGATATATACAGTCGTGGATATAACACATTATTATGCCTAATTTGGACAACCAGGTATGGTGAAGATAAGGTCCTTTTTTAAAATAAAAAATAAAATAAAATAAGATAAGATAAATAAATTAAAAACATTTTCTTGAATAAAAAAGAAAGTAAAACAATATAAAAACAGTTACATAGAAACTAGTAATTAATGAAAATGAGTAAAATTAACTGTTAAAGGTTAGTACTATTAGTGGACCAGCAGCACGCACAATCATGTGTGCTTACGGACTGTATCCCTTGCAGACTGTATTGATATATATTGATATATAATGTAGGAACCAGAATATTAATAACAGACAGAAACAACCCTTTTGTGACAATGAGTGTGAATGGAGTAGGGAGGTTTTTTGGGTTGGTGCACTAATTGTAAGTGTATCTTGTTTTTTATGTTGATTTAATTTAAAAAAATAAAATTAAATTAAAAAAAAAAAACAAAAAAAAAAACGATACCGATAATAAAAAAAAACGATACCGATAATTTCTGATTTTACATTTTAAAGCATTTATCGGCCAATAATATCGTCAGGCCGATATTATCGGACATCTATGGTGTAAATGGTAAATAAAAACAGAATACAATGATTTGCAAATCCTTTCCAACTTATATTCAATTAAATAGACTACAAAGACAAGATGTTTAACGTTTGAACTGGAAAACGTTGTTATTTTTTTGCAAATATTAGCTCATTTGGAATTTGATGCCTGTAACATGTTTAAAAAAAGCCGGCACAAGTGTCAAAAAAAGACTGAGGAAGTTGAGGAATGCTCATCAAACACTTATTTGGAACATCCCGCAGGTGGACAGGCTAATTGGGAACAGGTGGGTGCCATGATTGGGTATAAAAGCAGCTTCCATGAAATGCTCAGTCATTCACAAACGAGGATGGGGCGAGGGTCACCACTTTGTCAACAAATGCCTGAGCAAATTGTTTAAGAACAACATTTCTCAACCAGCTATTGCAAGGAATTTAGGGATTTCACCATCTACGCTCGGTAATATCATCAAAAGGTTCAGGGAATCTGGAGAAATCACTGCACGTAAGCCATGATATTACGGACCTTCGATCCCCGCATCAAAAAGCGACATCGGTCTGTAAAGGATATCACCACATGGGCTCAGGAACACTTCAGAAAACCACTGTCAGTAACTACAGTTGGTCGCTACGTCTGTAAGTGCAAGTTAAAACTCTACTATGCAAAGCCAAAGCCATTTATCAACAACACCCAGGGGCCCGAGCTCATCTAAGATGGACTGATGTAAAGTGGAAAAGTGTTCTGTGTCCACATTTCAAATTGTTTTTGGAAACTGTGGACGTTGTGTCCTCCGGAACAAAGAGGAAAAGAACCATCCGGATTGTTATAGGCGCAAAGTTCAAAAGCCAGCATGTGTGATGGTATGGGGGTTTATTAGCGCCCAAGACATGGGTAACTTACACATCTGTGAAGGCACCATTAATGCTGAAAGGTACATACAGGTTTTGGCATCCAAGCAACGTTATCATGGACGCCCCTGCTTATTTCAGCAAGACTGCCAAGTTACGTTTTACAACAGCGTGGCTTCATAGTAAAAGAGTGCGGGTACTAGACTGGCCTGCCTGTAGTCCAGACCTGTCTCCCATTGAAAATGTGTGGCGCATTATGAAGCCTAAAATAGCACAAGGGAGACCCCCGGACTGTTGAACAACTTAAGCTGTACATCAAGCAAGAATGGGAAAGAATTCCACCTGAGAAGCTTCAAAAATGTGTCTCCTCAGTTCCCAAACCTTTACTGAGTGTTGTTAAAAGGAAAGGCCATGTAACACAGTGGTGATCATGCCCCTGTGACAACTTTTTTGCAATGTGTTGCTGCCATTAAATTCTAAATTAATTACTATATATCTTGTCTTTGCAGTCTATTCAATTGAATATAAGTTGAAAAGGATTTGCAAATCATTGTATTCTGTTTTTATTTACCATTTACACAACGTGACAACTTCACTGGTTTTGGGTTTTGTAAATGGTAAGGGTGTGAAGCTTCGGGCACCTAACGATCCGTTCCGATTTCTGGGGTGACGATTCGATTCAGAATCGATTCTTGGTTCGAACCGAGTTTTATTTGGTATAATAATTATAATGAAACTTTTTCAAAACAGGTTGCAGGTTAGAAAAACTCCATCTGGTTGCATGGAGATGGCCTAAAAACATCTCTAAAAACATATTTTTTTAAATAGATTCTTATATTAAAAAAAAATAAAAAATATGTTTTAAATTGATGATTGAAAATTATGAATCGATTTAGTATCGTAATGAATAAGAATAATAGTACTTTGTATGGAATACTTTTCAAAGAACTAAATTCCGATTTCCTCTTTTTTAAACCAACTTTGCAGCGCACAATCATCTGTTTCATGGCTGTTGCCGCAAATCTTAACCACTGATTACCGTATTTTTCGGAGTATAAGTCGCACCGGCCGAAAATGCATAACAAGGAAGGAAAAAAAACTTATATAAGTCGCACTGGAGTATAAGTCGCATTTTTGGGGGAAATTTATTTGATAAAAGCCAACACCAAGAATAGACATTTGAAAGGCAATTTAAAATAAATAAAGAATAGAGAACAACAGGCTGAATAAGTGTACGTTATATCAGTGGTCCCCAACCACCGGTCCGCGGCCCGGTACCAATCGGTCCGCGGACCGGTATCACTGCAGACTGTATTGATCTGTATTGATATTGTGTTTTTTTATGTTGATTTAATAATTATTTTTATTTTTTTTTATTTTATTTTTTTTATTCTTCTGCGGCCCGGTACCAATCGGTCCGCGGACCGGTACCGGGCTGCAGAAGAATTTTAAAATAAAATTTAAAAAAAAAAAAATAATAATAATAATAATTGTTTTTTATGTTGATTTAATTAAAAAAGAATTTTTTTATTTATTTTTTTATTTTTATTAAATCAACATAAAAAACACAATATCAATACAGATCAATACAGTCTGCAGGGATACAGTCCGTAAGAACACATGATTGTATTTCTTTATGAAAAAAAAAAAAAAAAAAAAAATTGAAAATCCCCCCCCCCCCCCCCTGGTCCGTGGGACAAATTTTCAAGCGTTGACCGGTCCGCAGCTACAAAAAGTTTGGGGACCACTGCGTTATATGAGGCATAAATAACCAACTGAGAACGTGCCTGGTATGTTAATGTAACATATTACGGTAAGAGTCATTCAAATAACTATAACATATAGAACATGCTATACGTTTACCAAACAATCTGTCACTCCTAATCGCTAAATCCCATGAAATCTTATACGTCTAGTCTCTTACGTGAATGAGATAAATAATATTATTTGATATTTTACGCTAATGTGTTAATAATTTCACACATAAGTCGCTCCCGACTATAAGTCGCACCCCCGGCCAAACTATGAAAAAAACTGCGACTTATAGTCCGAAGAATACGGTACACTTTTCTTTTCTTTGGAACAAAACCTCTCGCTCTGGTGTACGTTAGCACTAGCCATGTTTTGCTAGGTGCGTGAATCTACACTAAGAAAGATAAGGGGCAAGGGTGGAAGCTACAGAAGTTCCTTTGGGAAGAAAATGTGCCTGAGCAAGAGGTGAAAAAACGTAATTTTTTTTAATCGTCTGCAACAAAAAACACAAGTTTACTGTTACTGTTTTTTAAATCCACATACACATAGGAATATTATCATGTCAATGTAGGTGTATGTGACCCACCCATAACGTGTCACATTTTTGTGTTGATTTATTTATTTTATTTTATGGTTTGAATTCGTTTTTGGAGCTGTCATTCCACATTTATCACTATTCAAATTGGTCAGTAGGGGGCAGTAGGGCGTTTCTTCCCAATTGAATGCTATCACCTGCAGACCGGAAGCTTCTCGTCATTCTGATGAGAGCGACCAGTCTGTAAACATCTGAAACGTCCTGTGTGATTTTTCCTCCTGTATAACAGGTTAGTTTTGGTGAGTCCACTCACTGAATAATATCCATGTGATCTTTATACGTTTAAGTACACATTCTGATGGTGGAGCCTAACTCTGAAGTGTTTGTGAGTTGTAGTTTGTATTTGTGAATGAATCCAGTGCACAGCTGCATTAATCAATACAAAATGGCGACGTGAGTGCGCAATGTTTGTATAGGAACTTCTGATCCTAATTCAGACTCCCAAATTAGAGCTCCCGTTTTCTTATTGATTTTATAATGTATTTGTGTGTAATGTGTGTGTTCTGAAAGAGGTTTCACATGCTATTTTGTTGTGTTTAGACATGGTTATATAAGTTAAGCTCTCAGGAATGGTCAATGAACATTTCAAGTACAGTAACTTAAAGCTGCTATTATAAGAAGAAGAATATGAAGAAAAGTAAAGTATTTGAATGAATGTCGCTAAAAAGTGCATTAAGTTAAAGGTGGATATTCCCGAGAAAGACAAGACAGTGAAATAATGTCTAATTGGGCACTATATTGTATGTTTTGGAGCAGGGGTCACCAACGCGGTGCCCGCGGGCACCAGGTAGCCCGTAAGGACCAGATGAGTAGCCCGCTGGCCTGTTCTAAAAATAGCTGAAATAGCAGCACTTACCAGTGAGCTGCCTCTATTTTTTAAATTTTATTTATTTACTAGCAAGCTGGTCTCGCTTTGCCCGACATTTTTAATTCTAAGAAAGACAAAACTCAAATAAAATTTGAAAATCCAAGAAAATATTTTAAAGACTTTGTCTTCACTTGTTTAAATAAATTCATGATTTTTTTTACTTTGCTTCTTATTACTTTCAGAAAGACAATTTTAGAGGAAAAAAAATACAACCTTAAAAATGATTTTAGGATTTTTAAACACATATACCTTTTTACCTTTTAAATTCATTCCTCTTCTTTCCTGACAATTTAAATCAATGTTCAAGTAAATTAATTTTTTTATTGTAAAGAATAATAAATACATTTTAATTGAATTCTTCATTTTAGCTTCTGTTTTTTCGACGAACAATATTTGTGAAATATTTCTCCAAACTTATTATGATTAAAATTCAAAAAAATTATTCCGGCAAATATAGAAAATCTGTAGAATCAAATTTAAATCTTATTTCAAAGTCTTTTGAATTTTTTTTTAAATTTTTGTTCTGGAAAATCTAGAAGAAATAATGATTTGTCTTTGTTAGAAATATAGCTTGGTCCAATTTGTTATATATTCTAACAAAGTGTAGATTGGATTTTAACCTATTTAAAACATGTCATCCAAATTCTAAAATGAATCTTAATCAGGAAAAATTAGTAATGATGTTCCATAAATTATTTTTTTAATTTTTTCAAAAAGATTCGAATTAGCTAGTTTTTCTCTTCTTTTTTTCGGTTGAATTTTGAATTTTAAAGAGTCGAAATTGAAGATAAACTGTTTCAAAATGTAATTGTCATTTTTTTCGTGTTTTCTCCTCTTTTAAACCGTTCAATTAAGTGTAAATATCATTAATTATTAATAATAACATAGAGTTAAAGGTAAATTGAGCAAACTGGCTATTTCTGGCAATTTATTTAAGTGTGTATCAAACTGGTAGCCCTTCGCATTAATCACTACCCAAGAAGTAGCTCTTGGTTTCAAAAAGGTTGGTGACCCCTGTTTTGGAGTGATGATGTGGATATGTAAAAAAATATATGGCAAAGGCATACAGTATTGTTATGGTAATTATAACTCCAGTGATACAGTAACGGTTTAATGATAGTTTATTGAGTGTTTTGATGTACATAGAGGTGAAGATAAAGTCAAATACATTGACATGATAATACAAAGTGACAAAATATATGGGAAATGAAGTGAATTGTGGATTTATAATTTCTGTTTATAAATTCTGATGAGAGCGACCAGTCTGTAAACATCTGAAACATTCTGTGTGATTTTTCCTCCTGTACAACAGGACATTATTATCTGACTGCTTGTCCTGGCTACCTGGGACCTGCAACATGTACAATGAAAAGTTGTAGTTGTAGTTGGTGTGTCATGTCACCCTTCAAACCTGTTACTAACATGTCTCCTTTGAATGAGCGCCGATTAATGCCCCGCTGTACCGGCGAGTGTCTCTTTCCTCACTGTTCCGTCCATCGCCTTTTTGCCCTGAAAAGTCTTGTCTGTTCTGTTGGATCTTCCCCATTCCAGTTCATTACCCAAGCTCCCTTCACAATGACCCCCGCGTCCTACCAGAGCCCGTGGCCAGTCTGAGAGCCAGCCACTGCAGCCCGGTCTTTTACTTATTGGACAATGGTAAGAGGAGGGGACGAGTCCCCGGGGTCCGCCTCGTAGACGTCTGCTTGTGGCTTTTGCACCGTATGCACTAATGTAGCGAGGGAGTGGATCATGGCAAGTGGGATGTTTTTTTGGACGGTAAATGTGTGTGTGTGTGTGTGTGTGTGTGTGTGTGTGCTTTGCCGTGTTGCACCATGCATGCTAAGTGCGCTACCACACTGTGAGCAATGTCCCTTATAAAATACACACTTTGTATCGAGCTGTACTGCAATTCATTTCTGAGAACAAGCTTCTTTTTTTTTTTTTTACATAAAATCAATACACACGCACAATCGGGCCCCCTCACACCTCGATAATAGGAGCCATGTTGCTTGCAGTGTCGCTAGAAGGAACGAAGTGTCCTAACAGGAGGCCATTCTAACGTCTTCATGCTTCCACGCAGGTGACTGTCTCCCTGCTCTTGTCGCAGCTGGGTAGCCGTGTTATTTATTCATGTGTATACGAGATGTGGTAGTATTTCAACGCTTCTCCTGTCTCGAGTTCAATCCCTGCATCTCCACTGGAATCACACAATATTGCCAGTGCAAAATTAACTTAAAGGGGTACTGCACTTTTTCTTTTTTCTTTTTAGAATTTTGCATGTTATTATGAATATCCCTGACCACCTGAGGGCACCACAGACTGTGGATGTTTTTAAGAAAGGCTTAAAAACCCTTCTTTTAAAAAAACCCCATTTGTTTTAGATATATGCATACTAGTTCTAGCTATTAGGCTGTTCTAGTTTTTATTTTTTTTTAGCTTTTTATTTGTATTTTATTTTTTTAATACACTGTAGCACTTTGAGGTTGTTTACTCAATGTAAAGTGCTTTTTACAAATAAAATCTATTATTATTATTATTATTACTACTACATTACCATATTTAACCATATTTCTAGGACAATAAGGCGAACTTAAGCTCCAATAATTGTCTTAAAAATCAACCTGATGCGCCTAATGTACAAATTAATTCTGGTTGCGCTTACCGACCTCGAAGCTATTTTATTTGGTATATAGTCTAATGATCAGTGTGACCAGTAGATGGCAGTCACACATAAGAGATACAAGTGGACTGCAGGTTGCAATCTAAATCATAAAATACGGCAATTAGGAGGTGGCTAACAATGCAGCTAATGGGAATGGTTTTTTGCGCCCATAAAGCGCTATAAAAAAAACTTCAAAACACCACCAAAAATACTCCATTTACGTCTTGTTACCTGAATATTAACCAAGTATTAGCGATATTGTTAATACAAACACTAATGTCTCTCATGAAGTCTGTTATTATTAGTAGTTATTACACCATTGATGCTTAAAATAAGCAAAATATGTAAATAGTACATGTTATTATGAATGTAACGGCTACTACATTACCATATTTTACCATATTTCTAGGACGATAAGGCGAACTTAAGCTCCTATCATTTTCTTAAAAATCAACCTAATGTACCAAATAATTCTGGTTGCGCTTACCGACCTCGAAGCTATTTTATTTGGTATATAGTCTAATGACCAGTGTGACCAGTAGATGGCAGTCATACATAAGAGAT
>NC_084743.1:14054834-14089834 GCF_033978785.1 Entelurus aequoreus
GTGGATCTACATTAGCTTCATTTTGCAACACACTTACAGAAACAATTTAACTTTAACATGTAAGCAAATACGCAACTGCGTCCATTTTGGTCCTTCACCAATCTCTATTTCTTCGGAATCAAAATATATGTTCATATTTTATTTTATTATTTGCGCACTATTGATTAGCGATTCACCGAAAATTTGTCACACCAAAAAAGACTTGACACCGAAACAGCCCTGCCGAAACCGGATGTTGCGATTGTCAGGTTCAAACACTGATGACATCTATTAAACAAGACAAGAAGTAAGGAATCAAACAGAGACAGAATTAAATTTGTCTCAATGAGGAGAAACGCATAGACCTGTACCCATGTACAGTGTTCCACCACTCTCTGACGAAAGATTGCACGCCTCCTCTTTTATTTGGACTTTCCCTGATTACATGGCAACAGCTGTTTCTAAGGGAAGGGGGTCGTAAACAGCCGCTGCCATTGGTCACAAAACAGTTCAAAGAAAAAGTGCCTGGAGGCTTTGTAGATCTCGGGTCAAGACAAAATCTTCCTGTGGATTACAATACATCAAAGAAACCGACACCCTCATGTCGCTCCCCATCCTACACGGTGGAGTTTTAAAAGCCTTTTGCTTGGTAGGATCAAAGACAGCTTTTGTCCTCTCGCACGGCGAGCTGAACTCAATGCAACACAAAGTTTTGTGATAACTTAGATACAATTATTCTGACATATAGTTTAATATATTTTGGAGGGTTCTAATATTTTTGGGCTGTTCAGTAGAGGCAACACCGACATCAGCGTGGATCTACATTAGCTTCATTTTGCAACACACTTACAGAAACAATTTAACTTTAACATGTAAGCAAATACGCAACTGCGTCCATTTTGGTCCTTCACCAATCTCTATTTCTTCGGAATTAAAATATATGTTCATATTTTATTTTATTATTTGCGCACTATTGTTTAGCGATTCACCGAAAATTTGTCACACCAAAAAAGACTTGACACCGAAACAGCCCTGCTGAAACCGGATGTTGCGATTGTCAGGTTCAAACACTGATGACATCTATTAAACAAGACAAGAAGTAAGGAATCAAACAGAGACAGAATTAAATTTGTCTCAATGAGGAGAAACGCGTAGACCTGTACCCATGTACAGTGTTCCACCACGCTCTGACGAAAGATTGCACGCCTCCTCTTTTATTTGGACTTTCCCTGATTACATGGCAACAGCTGTTTCTAAGGGAAGGGGGTCGTAAACAGCCGCTGCCTTTGGTTACAAAACAGTTCAAAGAAAAAGTGCCTGGAGGCTTTGTAGATCTCGGGTCAAGACAAAATCTTCCTGTGGATTACAATACATCAAAGAAACCGACACCCTCATGTCGCTCCCCATCCTACACGGTGGAGTTTTAAAAGCCTTTTGCTTGGTAGGATCAAAGACAGCTTTTGTCCTCTCGCACGGCGAGCTGAACTCAATGCAACACAAAGTTTTGTGATAACTTAGATACAATTATTCTGACATATAGTTTAATATATTTTGGAGGGTTCTAATATTTTTGGGCTGTTCAGTAGAGGCAACACCGACATCAGCGTGGATCTACATTAGCTTCATTTTGCAACACACTTACAGAAACAATTTAACTTTAACATGTAAGCAAATACGCAACTGCGTCCATTTTGGTCCTTCACCAATCTCTATTTCTTCGGAATTAAAATATATGTTCATATTTTATTTTATTATTTGCGCACTATTGTTTAGCGATTCACCGAAAATTTGTCACACCAAAAAAGACTTGACACCGAAACAGCCCTGCTGAAACCGGATGTTGCGATTGTCAGGTTCAAACACTGATGACATCTATTAAACAAGACAAGAAGTAAGGAATCAAACAGAGACAGAATTAAATTTGTCTCAATGAGGAGAAACGCGTAGACCTGTACCCATGTACAGTGTTCCACCACGCTCTGACGAAAGATTGCACGCCTCCTCTTTTATTTGGACTTTCCCTGATTACATGGCAACAGCTGTTTCTAAGGGAAGGGGGTCGTAAACAGCCGCTGCCTTTGGTTACAAAACAGTTCAAAGAAAAAGTGCCTGGAGGCTTTGTAGATCTCGGGTCAAGACAAAATCTTCCTGTGGATTACAATACATCAAAGAAACCGACACCCTCATGTCGCTCCCCATCCTACACAGTGGAGTTTTAAAAGCCTTTTGCTTGGTAGGATCAAAGACAGCTTTTGTCCTCTCGCACGGCGAGCTGAACTCAATGTAACACAAAGTTTTTGTGATAACTTAGAAACAATTATTCTAACAACTTCCCCTCCGCACTGAATCAAGGAGCCGACCAGCTCTGCACGGCCCCCCGAGGGGAAGTGGGTAAAGCGGCGAGCGGGTCAGACGCCAGATATGACATCATCTGGTGTCATCTAATGTGGCGTTTTGCAATAGCCTGCAGACCAAAACGTTGACAAATACGCCAGAAAAGCAAGGTTTTGGAAGACGTGAAACAAGCCTGATCTGTTTTTGTTAATGCTTCAATTTTGTTGTTGTTGTTGTGCCTCTTTCTCCTTCCTCTCTGCAACCTTGTCACACATTTCCCTTTTCTTCTGATGACTATCTCTCCTCTTAACATCCGCCTGCTCCTCTCACACATAAATATACTCAATATCTGTCAGCACAAGTCCTTTTGCAGGGACTAGACAAATATTTTCACTCGGGGGCCACATTGAGAGAAAAATGTGTCTGGGGGGGCCAATGTGTATGTGTGTATAAATTGTATAATTTAATTCCTTATTTTCAGGAACACTAATACCAAAAGTCACAATGTCCAATAGAATTCTAAAAAAGTTATGACAGACCACCTAAAAAAAACGGAATGGATTTTTACAGTTTTTTACAGAGTGAGACACCCAAAATGTACATTAAAATAAAGAAAAAGGGATTTGCAATATTAGCTATGAACAATAAAACACTGAATATTAACAACATATGAACGTCGCTCCTCTTTTACGTGGGATTTACAATATTAACTACGAACAATAAAACACTGAATATTAACAACGTATGAACGTCGCTCCTCTTTTACGTGGGATTCACAATATTAGCTATGAACAATAAAACACTAAATATTAACAACATGAACGTCGCTCTTTTTTTACGTGAGATTTACAATATTAACTATGAACAATAAAACACTGAATATTAACAACATATGAACGTCGCTCCTCTTTTACGTGGGATCTACAATATTAACTATGAACAATAAAACACTGAATATTAACAACATATGAAAGTCGCTCCTCTTTTACGTGGGATTTACAATATTAGCTATGAACAATAAAACACTAAATATTAACAACATATGAAAGTCGCTCCTCTTTTACGTGGGATTTACAATATTAACTACGAACAATGAAACACTGAATATTAACAACATATGAACGTCGCTCCTCTTTTACGTTGGATTCACAATATTAGCTATTAACAATAAAACCCTGAATATTAACAACATATGAACGTCGCTCCTCTTTTACGTGGGATCTAAAATATTAACTACGAACAATAAAACACGGAATATTAACAACATATGAACATCGCTACTCTTTTACATGTGATTTACAATATAAGCTACGAACAATAAATTACTTAATATTAACAACATATGAACATCGCTCCTCTTTTACGTGGGATTCACAATATTAACTACGAACAATAAAACACTGAATATTAACAACATATGAACATCGCTCCTCTTTTACGTGGGATTTACAATATTAGCTACGAACAATAAAACACTGAATATTAACAACATATGAATGTCGCTTCTCTTTTACGTGGGATTTACAATATTAGCTATGAATAATAAAACACTGAATATTAACAACATATGAACGTCGCTCCTGTTTTACGTGGGATTTACAATATTAGCTATAAACAATAAAACACTGAATATTAACAACATATGAAAGTCGCTCCTTTTTTACGTGGGATTTACAATATTAGCTACGAACAATAAAACACTGAATATCAACAACATATGAACATCGCTCCTCTTTTACGTGGGATTTACAATATTAGCTATGAACAATAAAACACTGAATATTAACAACATATGAAAGTCGCTCCTCTTTTACGTGGGATTTACAATATTAGCTACGAACAATAAAACACTGAATATTAACAACATATGAACGTCGCTCCTCTTTTACGTGGGATTTACAATATTAGCTATGAACAATAAAACACTGAATATTAACAACATATGAAAGTCGCTCCTCTTTTACGTGGGATTTACAATATTAGCTACGAACAATAAAACACTGAATATTAACAACATATGAATGTCGCTTCTCTTTTACGTGGGATTTACAATATTAGCTATGAACAATAAAACACTGAATATTAACAACATATGAACGTCGCTCCTGTTTTACGTGGGATTTACAATATTAGCTATAAACAATAAAACACTGAATATTAACAACATATGAAAGTCGCTCCTTTTTTACGTGGGATTTACAATATTAGCTACGAACAATAAAACACTGAATATCAACAACATATGAACATCGCTCCTCTTTTACGTGGGATTTACAATATTAGCTATGAACAATAAAACACTGAATATTAACAACATATGAAAGTCGCTCCTCTTTTACGTGGGATTTACAATATTAGCTACGAACAATAAAACACTGAATATTAACAACATATGAACATCGCTCCTCTTTTACGTGGGATTTACAATATTAGCTACGAACAATAAAACACTGAATATTAACAACATATGAACGTCGCTCCTCTTTTACGTGGGATTTACAATATTAGCTATGAACAATAAAACACTGAATATTAACAACATATGAACAGTGTCCTCTTTTACGTGGGATTTACAATATTAACTACGAACAATAAAACACGGAATATTAACAACATATGAATGTCGCTCCTCTTTTACGTGGGATTTACAATATTAACTATGAACAATAAAACACTGAATATTAACAACATACGAACATTGTCCTCTTTTACGTGGGATTTACAATTTTAGCTACGAACAATAAAACACTAAATATTAACAACATATGAAAGTCGCTCCTCTTTTACGTTGGATTTACAATATTAACTATGAACAATAAAACACTGAATATTAACAACATATGAACGTCGCTCCTCTTTTACGTGGGATTTACAATATTAACTCTGAACAATAAAACACTGACGCTGTATTTTGCCCAGGTCTGAACTCCACGCAAAACCAAACTTTTAACGACAACTTTTTAACCAATTTGGCACTTTTCCATGTTCCTGCATTGTAAGAAGTGACTCGTGCCGACAGATATTGAGGTAGCAAACTGAACAGCTGTGGAACGTGACCTTGTTTCCCCTCCTAATGCTTTGCGTCATTGCAGATCATGTCAATGGACATTGCACTAGCCCCACCTCCCAGCCCTGCTCGGCGGGGAAGCCTCGCATCCCGACGGGTCCCGAGGGGCCACGGCTTGCCCGCAGAGGCCCTGGCCGGCCGCCGTTCCGCAAGGCCCAGTCCGCCGCTTGCATGGAGATCTCTTTGCCTGTGTCCCACACTGAAGGTGTGTGCTTGTCCTCCCGACCCCCCTAACCTCTAACACCCTGTCCCCTCCAATAAGTGCATGCTCACCTTGCAACCTGCCAGCAGGCTACACACACCAAGTCTATGCTAATGCCAGTTTGCAGCATTCAGTTATTATTGACAATACCTCTAAATAATATTGAAATCACTGCAGAAGTTCCAGAATTAGCTGGAAAATGATTCACTTTATACATGTTGTGTGATGTCATGTATACAGTATTGCACAACAGTAGCAATAACCTACTGTATAACAATTGCACCCTTGAACAATTGTCATTATTTAGGTGATGTTCCAAAATAATGGAAATCCGACAATTCGATTCAAAATCGGTTCTTGATTCAACATTTATACTGATTTTCGAAATGTGTTATTTGGTATAATAATGACAACTAGAAAATTCACGCAGAAAAGTATCCAAATCCATTATTTTTAGGTTTAAACGTACAAAATTAGCTAAAAAAGCTAGCATAAGACATTAGCATACTAATATATAAAAGACGTTGGCATACTTCTAAGATGGCGCCGAGTATCAAAATCCATGATTTTTAGGTTTAAACGTACAAAATTAGCTAAAAAAGCTAGCATAAAACGTTAGCATACTAATATAACAGATGTTGGTATTCTTCTAAGATGCCGCCAAGTATCCAAATCCTTGATTTTTAGGTTTGAATATACACAATTAGCTAAAAAGCTAGCATAAAACATTAGCATAATAATACAAACGCAATGGCATACTTCTAAGATGGCGCCAAGAATCCAAATCGATGATTTTTAGGTTTAAACGTACAAAATTAGCTAAAAAAGCTAGCATAAAACATTAGCATACTAATATAAAAGATGTCGGCATACTTCTAAGATGGCGCCGAGTATCAAAATCTATGATTTTTATGTTTAAATATACAAAATTAGCTCTAAAGCTAGCATAAAACGTTAGCATACTAATATAAAAGACGTTGTCATACTTCTAAGATGCCGCCAAGAATCCAAATCCATGATTTTTTGGTCTAAACATACAAAATGAGCTAAAAAAAGTTAGCATAAAACGTTAGCATACTAGTATAAAAGACGTTGGCATACTTCTAAGATGCCGCCAAGAATCCAAATCCATTATTTTTAGGTCTAAACATACAAAATGAGCTAAAAAGTTAGCATAAAATGTTAGTATACTAATATATAAGATGTTGGCATACTTCTAAGATGGTGCCAAGTGTCAAAATCTATGATTTGTAAGTTTAAACATACAAAATTTGCTAAAGAGCTAGCATAAAACATTAGCATACTTATTTAAAAGACGTTGGCATACTTCTAAGATGCCACCAAGAATCCAAATCCATTATTTTTAGGTTGAAACATACTAAATTAACTAAAAAGCTAGCATAAAACGTTAGCATACTAATATAAAAGACGTTAGCATACTTCTAAGATGCCGCCAAGAATCCAAATCCATTATTTTTAGGTTCAAACATACAAAATGAGCTAAAAAAGCTAGCATAAAACGTTAGCATACTATTATAAAAGACGTTGGCATTCTTCTAAGATGGCGCCGTGTATCAAAATCTATGATTTTTAGGTTTGAATATACACAATTAGCTCAAAAGCTAGCATAAAACATTAGCTTAATAATATAAACGCAATGGCATACTTCTAAAGTGGCGCCAAGAATCCAAATCCATGATTTTTAGGTTTAAATATACACAATTAGCTAAAAAAGCTAGCATAAAACATTAGCATTCTAATATTAGAGATGTTAGCATACTTCCATTATTGAGCCAAGCATCAAAATCCATGATGTTCAGGATTAAACATACAGATGTAGTTAAAAAGCTAGCGTAAAATGTTAGCATTCAAACGTGATGACATATGACAAGTTAGCGTACTTCTAAGGTAGCGCCAAGTATTCAAATTTTAGGTGTAAACATACAAAATCAGCTGAACAGCTGGTATAACAAGTTAGCATACTAACATTACCATAGTTTATTTATTTATGAATTTTAGGTTTAAACATATCAAATGAGCTAAAAAGCTAGCATAAAACATTAGCATTCTAACATCCAGCATGATGACATAGGACAAGTTAGCGTACTTTTAAGGTAGCGCCAAGTATTAAAATTCATGATATTTAGATCTAAACATAAAATATTAACTAAAAAGCTAGCAAAAAAATAAAAACGGATAGCATGCTAACGTTGTCACAAGTATGCTAACAGCTAACGTGCGAAAAAAAAATATATATATTTTTTTTTTATTCTTAAAAAAAATGTAATAATATTTTTTAAAAAATAAAAAAATTTGAGCTCTTTTAAATATATTTTTTTAATTTCCAATCTATTTTTGAATCAAAATAAATCAGAATAAATGTTTTTTGCACCCCTAAATATAGACGTGCTCCATGAAACTGTTCTGTACTTCTGCAGCTTGCATTAGCATCGCCAGCTAATACAACAAGTAGATACAAACATTGTGTTGCTTGTATCAACAAAATGGCAGGCATATTCACATCTTTTTCCAGAAAAGTCCGGTCTCATCACAATTAAAACTTGCTGTGGCCTGCTTCGTTAACTCCTCCATACTTGGGAGCGCCATTAATGTACTCTTTGGGGGGGAAATATTGTTAGCTTGTTAGCATTAGCATTCTGTTCACTCTGGTTGAGGCTAATAATCACACTGACTACTTTTACAACATTTAATAAAGTAAATAGTTAATATTGGATGTCATTCATCTGTAAATAACAATATATAAATAATGTCAGTGTTTATCTCACATTGACAGCACGAACGCGTCACTTTAGCTTATTAGCATTAGCATTCTGTTCACTCTGGTTGAGGCTAATAACCACACAAATAAAGTGTCACTGACTACGTTTACAACATCTAATGAAGTAAATAGTTCATATTTGATGTAATTTATCTGTAAATAACAATATATAAATAATAAATGTCAGTGTTTATCTCAGATTGACAGCACGAACGCTTTAGCTTGTTAGCATTAGCATTCTGTTCACACGAGTTGTGGCTAATAATCACACAAATGGAGTGTCAATGACTACTTTTACAACATTAAAGAAGTAAATAGTTCATATTTGATGTCATTTATCTGTAAATAACAATATATAAATAATAAATGTCAGTGTTTATCTCACATTGACAGCACGAACGCTTTAGCTTGTTAGCATTAGCATTCTGTTCACACGGGTTGAGGCTAATAACCACATAAATGGAGTGTCACTAACTACTTTTACAACATTTAATGATGTAAGTAGTTAATATTTGATGTCATTTATCTGTAAATAACAATATATAAATAATAAATGTCAGTGTTTATCTCAGATTGACAGCACGAACGCTTTAGCTTGTTAGCATTAGCATTCTGTTCACACGGGTTGTGGCTAATAATCACACAAATGGAGTGTCAATGACTACTTTTACAACATTTAATGAAGTAAATAGTTCATATTTGATGTCATTTATCTGTAAATAACAATATATAAATAATAAATGTCAGTGTTTATCTCACATTGACAGCACGAACGCTTTAGCTTGTTAGCATTAGCATTCTGTTCACACGGGTTGTGGTTAATACTCACACAAATGGAGTGTCACTGACTACTTTTACAACATTTAATGAAGTAAATAGTTAATATCTGTAGATAACAATATATAAATGTCAGTGTTTATCTCACAATTTACAACACGAACATGTTGCTTTAGCTTGTCAGCATTAGCATTCTGTTCACTCTGGTTGAGGCTAATAAATACACTGACTACTTTTACAACATTTAATGAAGTAAATAGTTCATATTTGATGTCATTTATCCGTAAATAACAATATATAAATAATGTCAGCGTTTATCTCACATTGACAGCACAAACACTTTGCTTTAGCTTGTTAGCATTAGCATTCTGTTCACTCTGGTTGAGGCTAATAATCACACAAATGGAGTGTCAATGACTACTTTTACAACATTTAATGAAGTAAGTAGTTCATATTTGATGTAATTTATCTGTAGATAACAATATATAAATGTCAGTGTTTATCTCACAATTTACAACACGAACATGTTGCTTTAGCTTGTCAGCATTAGCATTCTGTTCACTCTGGTCGAGGCTAATAATCACACTGACTACTTTTACAACATTTAATGAAGTAAATAGTTCATATTTGATGTCATTTATCTGTAAATAACAATATATAAATAATGTCAGTGTTTATCTCACATTGACAACACAAACACTTCGCTTTAGCTTGTTAGCATTAGCATTCTGTTCACTCTGGTTGAGGCTAATAATCACACTGACTACTTTTACAACATTTAATGAAGTAAATAGTTCATATTTGATGTTATTTACCTTTGTTGCACCTGTGTACTGCTTCCTTATTTCACATTTATCCAACAAAGTCTCAAGAGTCGTAAGCAGCTGAGGTCGTTGCTTTATACTCCTCTGTAAATATGTTTAAAGAGTCTGTCCACTTCTCGTAGCTTCGCGTATTGAAATTAAGTTTGTAAAAAAACCAACATAACAAAATAATATAACTCATGCATATAGTTTAAAGACTAGGGCTGAGTAAAGACACTCCAAGATAGTTCTTCCACTGATCAGCCTTCTTCAGCACAAATATTCCCTACAAGAGTTCCTGCAAGTGGAAAGTTCCTTTTGTTCTTCTTTCTTTCCTTTGTCAAGTTTGTTGTAATAGAAATACTCAAGAAATAAGAAATAAACAAGTTGCCGCGCATATTCTGATGTTGGAAAAATAAGATTTAGGAACGCCCCCAACTGTGTTTGACAGCTAGAACCTTCCGAAAGTTCCACCGAGCTGGCAGGAACTCTGAAAAGTTCCTGAAGGACTAAATCTACCCGGGTAGTTTTCGGTGGAAACAAAGGGGGACATTTTATATGGGAAGGTGTAAAAGCTGCTGTAGCGTGGTATACCACATGTTCATACATGAAGGTGGTATAACCACATGTTCATACATGAAGGTGTTATAACCACAAGGTGGTATAACCACATGTTCATACATGAAGGTGGTATAACCACATGTTCATACATGAAGGTGTTATAACCACAAGGTGGTATAACCACATGTTCATACATGAAGGTGGTATAACCACATGTTCATACATGAAGGTGGTATAACCACATGTTCATACATGAAGGTGGTATAACCACATGTTCATACATGAAGGTGGTATAACCACATGTTCATACATGAAGGTGGTATAACCACATGTTCATACATGAAGGTGGTATAACCACAAGGTGGTATAACCACATGTTCATACATGAAGGTGGTATAACCACTTGTTCATACATGAAGGTGGTATAACCACATGTTCATACATGAAGGTGGTATAACCACAAGGTGGTATAACCACATGTTCATACATGAAGGTGGTATAACCACATGTTCATACATGAAGGTGGTATAACCACATGTTCATACATGAAGGTGGTATAACCACATGTTCATACATTAAGGTGGTATAACCACAAGGTGGTATAACCACATGTTCATACATGAAGGTGGTATAACCACTTGTTCATACATGAAGGTGGTATAACCACATGTTCATACATGAAGGTGGTATAACCACAAGGTGGTATAACCACATGTTCATACATGAAGGTGGTATAACCACATGTTCATACATGAAGGTGGTATAACCACATGTTCATACATGAAGGTGGTATAACCACATGTTCATACATTAAGGTGGTATAACCACAAGGTGGTATAACCACATGTTCATACATGAAGGTGGTATAACCACATGTTCATACATGAAGGTGGTATAACCACATGTTCATACATGAAGGTGGTATAACCACATGTTCATACATGAAGGTGGTATAACCACAAGGTGGTATAACCACATGTTCATACATGAAGGTGGTATAACCACATGTTCATACATGAAGGTGGTATAACCACATGTTCATACATGAAGGTGGTATAACCACATGTTCATACATTAAGGTGGTATAACCACAAGGTGGTATAACCACATGTTCATACATGAAGGTGGTATAACCACTTGTTCATACATGAAGGTGGTATAACCACATGTTCATACATGAAGGTGGTATAACCACAAGGTGGTATAACCACATGTTCATACATGAAGGTGGTATAACCACATGTTCATACATGAAGGTGGTATAACCACATGTTCATACATGAAGGTGGTATAACCACATGTTCATACATTAAGGTGGTATAACCACAAGGTGGTATAACCACATGTTCATACATGAAGGTGGTATAACCACATGTTCATACATGAAGGTGGTATAACCACATGTTCATACATGAAGGTGGTATAACCACATGTTCATACATGAAGGTGGTATAACCACATGTTCATACATGAAGGTGGTATAACCACATGTTCATACATGAAGGTGGTATAACCACTTGTTCATACATGAAGGTGGTATAACCACATGTTCATACATGAAGGTGGTATAACCACAAGGTGGTATAACCACATGTTCATACATGAAGGTGGTATAACCACATGTTCGTACATGAAGGTGGTATAACCACATGTTCATACATGAAGGTGGTATAACCACATGTTCATACATGAAGGTGGTATAACCACATGTTCATACATGAAGGTGGTATAACCACATGTTCATACATGAAGGTGGTATAACCACATGTTCATACATCAAGGTGGTATAACCACAAGGTGGTACAACCACATGTTCATACATCAAGGTGGTATAACCACATGTTCATACATCAAGGTGGTATAACCACATGTTCATACATCAAGGTGGTATAACCACAAGGTGGTACAACCACATGTTCATACATCAAGGTGGTGTAACCACAAGGTGTACAACCACATGTTCATACATGAAGGTGGTAAAACCACATGTTCATACATGAAGGTGGTATAACGACATGGTGTATAACCACATGTTCATACATGAAGGTGGTATAACCACATGTTCATACATGAAGGTGGTATAACCACAAGGTGTATAACCACATGTTCATACATGAAGGTGGTATAACCACAAGGTGTATAACCACATGTTCATACCTGAAGGTGGTAAAACCACATGTTCATACATGAAGGTGGTAAAACCACAAGGTGGTATAACCACATGTTCATACATGAAGGTGGTATAACCACCAGGTGGTATAACCACCAGGTGGTATAACCACAAAGTGGTATAACCACAAGGTGTATAACCACCAGGTGGTATAACCACAAGGTGGTATAACCACAAAGTGGTATAACCACAAGGTGTATAACCACCAGGTGGTATAACCACAAGGTGTATAACCACAAAGTGGTATAACCACATGGCGTATAACCACCAGGTGGTATAACCACAAGGTGGTATAACCACAAGGTGTATAACCACAAAGTGGTATAACCACAAGGTGTATAACCACAAGGTGTATAACCACCAGGTGGTATAACCACAAGGTGGTATAACCACAATGTGGTATAACCACCAGGTGGTATAACCACATGTTCATACATAAAGGTGGTATAACCACATGTTGATACATGAAGGTGGTATAACCACAAGGTGGTATAACAACAAGGTGGGACAACCACATGTTGATACATGAAGGTGGTATAACCACAACCACAAGGTGTATAACCACAAGGTGGTATAACCACATGTTCATACATAAAGGTGTGCAAGACGACTACAAAGATGATCTTCCCAATGTGTCACTGTCTGACATCTTCTCTACTTTCCTTTCTATCCTACCTCTGTTTTTGCAACACCACCCCACCGTGTCCACGCCACCCCACCGTGTCCACATTTACCAAAAAGCCTCCTTGGGTGCGACAACATTAAAGAGATGAATAGAAGTGTAAATGTGATTTGCACTCTGACATTTTACCTCCTCATTGTGTTCACACTCCCACTCTCATCCACACCATCTTTCAATGAAATCACCCAGCAGGCTTTACCTGTTCTATGGGTGTGTGTGTGTGTGTGTGTGTGTGTGTGTGTGTGTGTGTGTGTGTGTGTGTGTGTGTGTGTGTGTGTGTGTGTGTGTGTGTGTGTGTGTGTGTGTGTGTGTGTGTGTGTGTGTGTGTGTGTGTGTGTGTGTGTGTGTGTGTGTGTGTGTGTGTGTGTGTGTGTGTGTGTTCTTGTATTTTTGCCCTTCTTGAGACATCAACAAGGAAAAGTAGCTTCCATATGAGGAGGTGTGAACAAGTGATGACATAAATCATGGTCCCAATACAGAAAACCATTGCATCTAATGGAGAGCCAAATACTAGAGTCCGTGAACATTGCTCCAAAGTCAGGATTTGTTTTGTTGATTTAATGTGCATACGTCTCATATGTGACCACACATACACTACAGTACTAAGACTATAGTGGCCATTAACAGTTAGCTTCTACAGCTGGGTTGCCCAAAGTGCGGCACAGGGGCCATCTGTGGTTAGCTGTTAGCATACTTTCGACCTTAAGCACATTACAAAAAAACAAAAAATAGAAATCTCATTTGCACCCCCTGGTGGTGAAATATATCAACATGAGGGTGGTCCCAAAAAGGAGAGATTTTTGTAATCGACTGTGTGTCGGTTTTAAAAGTGTGCCCCCTCTGGTCAACATATGAAATAACAAGTGTGTGTAAAAATTTAAAGCGCTCCCCCTCTGGTCAACATATAAAATAACAAGTGTGTGTTCAAATTTAAAGTGCTCCCCCTCCGGTCAACATATGAAATAACAAGTGTGTGTAAAAATGTAAAGTGCTCCCCATCTGGTCAACATATGAAATAACAAGTGTGTGTAAGGAATTGAAATGCGCCCCCTTTGGCCAAAATTAATTGAAAAAAACAAATAAATATGTATATCGAGAAATAGTGTAATAACTTGAATTAAATAATGGAGATTAAATACCAATTACAAACAAAAAATTGAAAAAAAAATTCTATATAATATTTTTCTCACAATGTGTCGACTTTTTTTTTCTAAAACTGGGAACAATTTCTCATTTTCTTTCTGTTTCTGTAATATCGCAATATTTTCACATAAAATGACTACCCTTTTTATGTAAAATTATTACTTTGTATTGCAAAATGGTGACATTTGTCATACAATTCTGACTTTTATCACAATATTGCCAATGTGTTTGTTGCTCTTGTAAAATAGTGACATTTATTGAGTAAAATGATGACTTTTGTCATCATTTTGACAAATAAAACTCCGATTATTATTATAATGTTGCCAAAATGTATCGTATTCATGTAATAACAAGTGTGTGTAAGACATTGAAATGCACCCCCTTTGGCCAAAATTAATACAAATAATAAAATAAAATATGTATATAGAGACATACTGTAATAAGTTGAAGTAAATAATGAAGATTAAAAAACAATTACCAACAAAAAATTCCCCCCCCAAAAAAAGTATTTTTCTCACAATGTGTCGACTTCAATTTCTCATTTTCTTTCTGTTTCTTTATCATTATTATATTATATATATATATATATATATATATATATATATATATATATATATATATATATATATATATATATATATATATATATATATATATATATATATATATATATATATATATATATATATATATTGTATTTATCATTATCATTATTTATCATTTATTATAATTTCTGTAATATTGTAATATTTTCACGGACAATTATTACTTTTTTATGTAAAATTATTACTTTTTAATGCAAAATGGTGACATTTGTCATATAAAATTCTGACTTTTATTACAATGTTGCCAATTTTTGTTGTTGTTCTTGTAAAATAGTGACATTTATTGAGTAAAATGATGACTTTTGTCACATTTTGCCAAATACAATTCCGATAATTATTATTATAATATTGACAACATTTTTAAGTTTTCCTATAAAATTATGACTTTTGTCGAGTAAAATTACAACTCTTTTCATAAAATTGCCAAAATGTTAAGCTTTTTCTTGTAAAATTGTGACTGTTATTGAGT
Organism: Entelurus aequoreus; assembly: GCF_033978785.1. NCBI lineage: Eukaryota > Metazoa > Chordata > Actinopteri > Syngnathiformes > Syngnathidae > Entelurus > Entelurus aequoreus. The sequence continues at coordinate 14,070,406 of NC_084743.1, forward strand.
AAAATTACAACTTTTGTCATAATATTGCACAAATGTTCAGTTTTTCTTGTAAAATTTTGACCTGCGTTGAGGAAAATTACGACTTTTATTATAATACTGCCTAAATTCTAAGTTTTTCTTGTGCAATTGTGACCTTTTTCTTGTGAAATTCCAACTCATTTTCCACAACAAGCTTTTTTATATTTGCATAGTATGTATATATTATTTATGTTATAAATACAAATCTTTATATATCTAGAAAGGCTGGTCCTAAAGAGGTAGGCATTTTTTGGAGGTCTCAAGAAGGTAAGAATTACGTGTGTGTGTGTGTGTGTGTGTGTGTGTGTGTGTGTGTGTGTGTGTGTGTGTGTGTGTGTGTGTGTAGAAAGGCTGGTCCTAAAGAGGTAGGCATTTTTTGGAGGTCTCAAGAAGGTAAGAATTACGTGTGTGTGTGTGTGTGTGTGTGTGTGTGTGTGTGTGTGTGTGTGTGTGTGTGTGTGTGTGTGTGTGTGTGTGTGTGTGTGTGTGTGTGTGTGTGTGTGTGTGTGTGTGTGTGTGTGTGTGTGTGTGTGTGTGTGTGTGTGTGTGTGTGTGGTAGTCCTATTCATATTATAGGCTGGCAGCTTGCAATGTCCCCCTGCCCCGGCAGTTTAAAACAAAAAGCACATTTAACAAATGGGCTGTCAAGTGTGAGAAATGAATCTCCTAATGGCACAGTTTTGGAGACATTTACCTCCGAAATTGCTGAGAAAATGGCTGCGTTTTAAATCGTAAACAGTAAATATAGCACTTAAGTTGTCAGCAGACATTTAAAACAAAGACACCGCCAAATTCAGCCCAATTCCTGGAAGTGCGTTTCATACAAATGGAGATAAAGAAAATGCTAATTGTAAGTTTGAGTCGTGGGTTAGGATGGGTACTGATTCCGATACTTTTTTGCCACCGATTGAATCCCACCGGTCCTACCAATTCACGCTATTTTAGGTGTTAACATACAAAATTAGCTGAACAGCTAGCATAAGACTTTAGCATGCTAACATAAGCATGCATACTTCCAAGATGGCGCCAAGTATCAAAATTCACGATTTTTAGGTTTAAACATCAAATGAGCTAAAAAGCTAGCATTAAACATTAGCATTCTAACGTCTGGTATGATGATATAGGACAAGTTAGCGTACTTCTATGGTATTAAAATGTACTATTTTAGGTGTAAACATTCAAAATTAGCTGAACAGCTAGCATAAGACTTTATTATGCTAACGTAAGCAGTCATACTTCCGAAATGGCGGCAAGTATCAAAATTCATGATTTTTAGGTTCAAACATATCAAATGAGCTAAAAGGCTAGCATAAAACATTAGCATTCTAACGTCCAGCATGATGATATAAGACAAGTTAGCGTATTTCTGCGGCAGAGCCAAGTATTAAAACGCATTATTTTAGGTGTAAACATACAAAATTAGCTGAAAGGCTAGCATAAGACTTTAGCATGCTAACATAATTACGCATACTTCCAATATAGTGCCACATATCAAAATTCACGATTTTTGGGTTTAAACATATCAAATGAGCTAAAAAGCTAGCATAAAACATTAGCATTCTAACGTCCAGCATGATAATATAGGACAAGTTAGCGTACTTCTACGGTATTAAAATGCGCTATTTTAGGTGTAAACATACACAATTAGCTGAACAGCTAGCATAAGACTTTAGCATGCTAACATAAGCATGCATACTTCCGAAATGGCGGCAAGTATCAAAATTCACGATTTTTAGGTTTAAACATATCAAATGAGCTAAAAAGCTAGCATAAAACAATAGCATTCTAACATCCAGCAAGATGATATAGGACAAGTTAGCGTACTTCTACGGTAGATTCAAGTATTAAAACGCACTATTTTAGGTGTAAACATACAAAGTGATCTGAACGGCTAGCATAAGACTTTAGCATGCTAACATAAGCATGCATACTTCCAAGATGGCGCCAAGTATCAAACTTCATGACTTTTAGGTTTAACCATACCAAATGAGCTAAAAAGCTAGCATACAACATTAGCATTCTAACGTCTACTTCTAAGGTAGTATTAAAATGCACTTTGTTGACTGAAATGTTGAAATCTTTGGCAAGCTAGGTAACGTTTGCTGTGGTCTGGAACAACATGGCGAACTAACAACTATCAGAAATCTAGCCAATATTACATACAGATAATGTGTCATGAGACATGCAAAACTAAATTATATACACAGAGGACATAGGTAAAGGATATTAAATGAGCTCAATTATACCTACAAATGAAGCATAATGAGGCAATATGTACATACAGCTAGCCTAAATAACATGTTAGCATCGATTAGCTTGCAGTCACACTAACTAAATATGCCTGATTAGAACTCCACACAAGTCAATATCATCAACAAAGCTCACCTTTGTCCATTCACGCCCAGCATAAAACTTTTGGTGGACAAAACGAGGCACGATGATGCAATTTGTACATACAGCTATCCTGATTAGCATGTTAGCAACAATTAGCTTGCAGTCACACTCTGACTAAATATGCCTGATTAGCACTCCACACACGTCTCACATCAACAAAGCTCACCCTTTGTGCATTCACGCACAGCATAAAACTTTTGGAGGACAAAACGAGGCACAATGATGCAATTTGTACATACAGCTATCTTGAATAGCATCAATCGATTAGCTTGCAGTCACACTCTGACTAAATATGTCTGATGAGCACTCCACAAAAGTCAATAACATCAACAAAGCTCACCTTTGTCCATTCATGCGCAGCATAAAACTTTTGGTGGACAAAACGAGGCACAATGATGCAATATTTACATACAGCTATCCTGAATAGCATGTTAGCATTGATTAGCTTGCAGTCACACTGACTAAATATGTCTGATTAGCACTCCACACAAGTCTAACATCAACAAAGCTCTCCTTTTTCCATTCATGCACAGCATAAAACTTTTGGTGGACAAAACGAGGCACAATGATGCAATTTGTACATACAGCTATCCTGAATAGCATGTTAGCATCGATTAGCTTGCAGTCACGCTCTGGCTAAATATGTCTGATTAGCACTCCACACAAGTCAATAACGTCAACAAAGCTCACCCTTTGTGCATTCACGCACAGCATAAAACTTTTGGTGGACAAAATGAGACAAAGAAGGAGTGGGAGATTTGACAATTACCAAAATGTCACGGAACATCTAACAAATTAAGATAAGCAATAAAAAAAATATGTAGGAGAAAATATAAATCACAAAGTCATTTTATTGCGTCCGTAATACAAGAGGTGTGTTTAGGTGTCCAATAGTGGGTATTAAACGTACCGTGTCTTCCTCTCCCTATCGTGCTACCATTACACGTGTGCTATATAATGTTGTTTATCAGTCCCGCTGCCTCACTTACCCCAGTGAGGAGCCAGCAGGATCGCTGCAATAATTGAAGGTCAACAAGCGGTGGTGGAGAGGCGGGTGATGTTAATGAGGCCTGCATGGCAGGAGGGAAACGGCTGGGGAAGCCATACCATTTCCATACTCTATTAGCTGGTGACCAACGTGGCGCCTAGTTTGTGTGTAGACGTTCAGGGAGGTTCTCTGTGAACGCTGGGGCGGATTATCTCAATTTTACGGACTATTAAAGCCACACCCACACCGGACGAAAATCCCCAGTCAAAAGTTTGCATGCACAAAAATGGAGCTGTTTGGCCACAATACCCAGCAATATGTTTGGAGGAGAAAAGGTGAGGCCTTTAATCCCAGGAACACCAATTCCTACCGTCAAGTATGGTGGTGGTAGTATTATGCTCTGGGCCTGTTTTGCCGACAATGGAACTGGTGCTTTAAATGGGACAACGAAAAAGGAGGATTACTGTCAGGTTCAAACACTGATGACATCTATTAAACAGGACAAGAAGCAAGGAATCAAACAGAGACAGAATTCAATTTGGCTCAGTGAGGAGAAACGTGTACACCTGTACCCTTGCACAGTGTCATTACGCTCTGCCAAAAGATTGTACGCCGCCTCTTTTATTTGGACTTCCCCCTGATTACATGGCAACGGCTGTTTCTAAAGGGACAGGGGTCGTAAACAGCCGTCGCCGTTGATTACAAAACAGTTCAAAAGAAAAGGTCGGTTCAAAAAAGAGGTCGTAAAATAGTTCAAACTTCGGCAGATCCTGCCTTCTCTCCGCTTTGTAGTTCTTGGGTCAAAACAATATATTTCTGTTGATTACAATACATGAAAGAAACAGAACACCTTCATGTTGCTTCCCATCCTACACAGTGGAGTTTTAAAAGCCTTCTTCTTGGTAGGTTCTTAGCCAGCTTTTGTCTTCTCGCCGGGAACTCATTTCAACACAAAGTTTTGTGATAACTTAGATACAATTATTCTAAAAAAGGTATGTTGTTTCGTGTGCTGTGGCGCCATCTTTTGGAACGAGTTTTCTCATCCTTCTGTTTGAACTGAGCTCTCAGCCGGAAGTACGAGTGCCGTTCCGTCTTCGAGCCGTCCGTAGCGTTTCTACTGTTATGAATTCCTCACTTATCACTCCAAGCAACGTTTGTAAGTTTTACAATATAACTAAAACACTTACTTACTTAAACCGTCCCACGTGTGATGTCTGCAGGAGTGTTTTCATGCACATTTGCACGTGCTATCGTAATGTGATAAAGCCAGCGTTGTTATTAGGGCTGCAACTAATGATTAATTTGATAATCGATTAATCTGTCAATTATTACTTCGATTAATCGATTAATAATCGGATAAAAGAGACAAACTACATTTCTATCCTATCCAGTATTTTATTGGAAAAAAACAGCATACTGCCACCATACTTATTTTGATTATTGTTTCTCAGCTGTTTGTACATGTTGCAGTTTATAAATAAAGGTTTATTAAAAAAAAAAAAAATTTTTAAATTTAAAAAAAATAAAAAAAATTAAAAAAAAACCTCTGCACATTCGCATAGCATAGATCCAACGAATCGATGATTAAATTAATCGGCAACTATTTTAATAATCGATTTAATCGATTAGTTGTTGCAGCCCTAGTTGTTACCATTAGCTAATATGCTAACACGTTTACGAGTGTCTTAGACTAGACTTAGATTTAGACTTCCTTTTTATTGTCATTCAAATTTGAACTTTACAGCACAGATAAGAACGAAATTTCGTTACATAAGCTCATGGTAGTGCAGGATAAAAAAAAAAAGCAATAAGGTGCATATATAAATAAATATATATAAATAATATATATATAATATATATATATACAATAAATAAATATATGTAAATATTAGGGGTGTGGGAAAAAATCGATTCGAATTCGAATCGCGATTCTCACGTTGTGCGATTCAGAATCGATTCACATTTTTAAAAAATCGATTTTTTTTTTTTAGATTTTTTTTTTAATTACATTTATTTATTTTTATTATTTTTTTTTTTTTTTAAATTAATCAATCCAACAAAACAATACACAGCAATACCATAAGAATGCAATCCAATTCCAAAACCAAACCCGACCCAGCAACACTCAGAACTGCAATAAACAGAGCAATTGAGAGGAGACACAAACACGACACAGAACAAACCAAAAGTAGTGAAACAAAAATGAATATTATCAACAACAGTATCAATATTAGTTACAATTTCATCATAGCTGTGATTAAAAATCCCTCATTGACATTATCATTAGACATTTAGTTTATGAGATGTGATGCAAGTGTAAGCCACTGTGACACTATTGTTCATTTTTTGCATTTTTTTTTTAAATTAATGTTTGTAATGATAATATCAATGAGGGATTTTTAATCACTGCTATGTTGAAATTGTTACTAATATTGATACTGTTGTTGATAATATTCATTTTTGTCTCACTACTTTTAGATTGTTCCGTGTCATGTTTGTGTGTCCTCAATTGCTCTGTTTATTGCTATTCTGAATGTTGCTAGGTCGGATTTTGTTTTGAAATTGTATTGCATTATTATGGTATTGTTGTGTATTGTTTTCATAAATTAAAAAAAAAAAAAAATCGGTTTTGAATCGAGAATCGTGTTGAATTGAAAAAAAATCGATTCTGAATCGAATCGTGACCCCAAGAATCAATTTTGAATCGAATCGTGGGACACCCAAAGATTCCCAGCCCTAATAAATATATATAAATAAATAAATAGATTACTGTACAGATAAGTATATTGCACTTTTTCACATGCGTCCACGTTTATGGATGCATGTTATATTGTCTTTTTTATTCCTGCGAGTTAATCCATTTTGGGGGGCGTTGAGGGGATAATTTAATGATGATGTGTTTAAGAGTCTGTGTTATTTACTAAAACATAATCAACATTATGACCAAATAACCACCATTACATGTTATGTAGACCAGTGGTCCCCAACCACTGGTCTTCTTGTGCGGCCTGGTACCGATTGGTACCGGGCCGCACAAGAAAAAAAAAAAAAAAAAAGTTTATTTTTTTTAATTAAATCAACATAAAAAACACAATATATACATTATATATCAATATAGATCAATACAGTCTGCAGGGATACAGTCCGTAAGCACACATGATTGTATTTCTTTATGGAAAAAAAAAATATATATATATATTTTTTATTTATTTTTATTTTTTTTATTTTACCCCCCCCCCCCCCCCCCCCACCGCCTCCCAATCCAATCCAATCCACTTTATTTATATAGCACATTTACACAACAAGAATGTTTCCAAAGTGCTGCACAGCCATGTTAAAAACAATATTAAAAACAATATTAAAAACGATATTAAAAACAATATTAAAAACAATATTATGCTACACCAATGACTGAATAAAAACAAAGAATAAATTAATAGAAAACCAATACAGAGACAATCCATCCATCCATCCATCCATTTTCTACCGCTTATTCCCTTCGGGGTCGCGGGGGGCGCTGGAGCCTATCTCAGCTACAATCGGGCGGAAGGCGGGGTACACCCTGGACAAGTCGCCACATCATCGCAGGGCCAACACAGATAGACAGACAACATTCACACTCACATTCAAAATAAATATGATTAAAAACGATTTTAAAGGGTAAAACCAATTAAAACAGTAAAATAAACATCAAAATTTATAAAAAAAAAAATAAAAATTTTAAAAAACACACAGGACAACAGAGGACAGAAGACCACACAACTCACGTAGTGTTAAAAGCCAAAGAATAAAAGTGGGTCTTTTTTTTGTCCCCCGGTCCGTGGGACAAATTTTCAAGCGTTGACCGGTCCGCAGCTACAAAAAGGTTGGGGACCACTGATGTAGACCACAAGAAAGTCTTTTAAATGTAGAAAAAAAAATCATAATATGACCTTTTTAATGAGCTTTATATTCCGGTGCGCCTTATGGTCCGAAAATGATGGTAGTTATATTGTAAAACCTACAAACGCTGCTGAGAGTGATGAACGAAAAGTCATTTCGAGCAGAAAACCCCGTGGACGAATACTTCCGGTTAAAGGAACAAAACGGGAGGTACATTTTCAACCCGGTGCAGTGAGCAAACTCGTCCAAAAGATGGCGCCGTAGCGCAAACAATAACGCACCTTTTTTTCAATGTCTCTGTTGGTTGAGTGGTTTTAGTTATATTGTAAAACTCACAAACGCTGCTCGGAGTGATGAATGAAGAATTCCTAACATAAATTAGCCGCACCGTTCTATAAGCCGCGGGGTTCAAAGCGTAGGAAAAAAGTAGCGGCGTATAGTACATAATTTAGGCTTTAATAAGTGTGTCAGGGATCAAATTGTGCATGCATCCCTGGGTTTTGAGTGCACGTTTCCCAGGGAATATAGAGGCAGGCATTGGCATATAGGGTTTTAATAGCACAGGGTGGATGTGACTCAATGACTACTCGGCCAGATGCTGGAGAGGCTTTCAAAGCAGTCAAGTCGCCGCCCACACGCACTCCTACTGTACATCCATGGCTGCCAGATAGAAATATGAACGCTCTTTCTCTCTCTCTCCACTCTTCCGTCTCTCGGCAGGGAACAACCTGCCGAAGGAGTTATATGTGTGCCTTAGTTTTGAGGTCGGTTTGAGGCAGATCTTGAGCACAGAAAAACTTTTTTTTTTTTTTTTTTTTTAAAGGAAGACAGAGGGGGGAATTGTGGGGACAAGAGGGGGATTAGACAGAGAGACAAAAACAGCAAACACAACAACAACAGAGCAACATCAGCAAATACGACATGTACAAATATGATGGTAAAAGTAATAGCAAATAAGCAGTTAGCGAAAATAAAAAAATAATACAGAAATGACAATGAGCATTATTACACTAAAAATGGAGCAATATGAATACCAATAGAAATAGTGCTATTGATAATAAACAATACCAATACTTTACCTTTATTACCAACAATGCAGTTGTTCAAATGCAACAATACGTATACGTAACGATAACTTGAGATACGAAAGAATGCAGAAAAATGGAGGGGAAGAAAGAGAAGCAACCTACATTAACCTTGTAGATTGTTATAGTAAATATAGGTTAAGCTTTGTCAGTGTGCCATGTGTTATACCCAGTTTACCCTAGGGCAGGGGTCACCAACGCGGTGCCCGCGGGCACCAGGTAGCCCGTAAGGACCAGATGAGTATCCCGCTGGCCTGTTCTAAAAATAGCTCAAATAGCAGCCTCTATTTTTTAAATTGTATTTATTTACTAGCAAGCTGGTCTCGCTTTGCCCGACATTTTTAATTCTAAGAGAGACAAAATTCAAATAGAATTTGAAAATTCAAGAAAATATTTTAAAGACTTGGTCTTCACTCGTTTAAATATATTCATTCATTTTTTTACTTTGCTTCTTATAACTTTCAGAAAGACAATTTTAGAGAAAAAATACAACCTTAAAAATGATTTTAGGATTTTTAAACACATATACCTTTTTACCTTTTAAATTCCTTCCTCTTCTTTCCTGACAATTTAAATCAATGTTCAAGTAATTCTTTTTTTTTTATTGTAAAGAATAATAAATACATTTTAATTTAATTTTTCATTTTAGCTTCTGTTATTCGACAAAGAATATTTGTGAAATATTTCTTCAAACTTATTATGATTAAAATTCAAAAAAATTATTCTGGCAAGTCTAGAAAATCTGTAGAATCAAATTTAAATCTTGTTTCAAAGTCTTTTGAATTTATTTTAAAATTTTTGTTCTGGAAAATCTAGAAGAAATAATGATTTGTCTTTGTTAGAAATATAGCTTGGTCCAATTTGTTATATATTCTAACAAAGTGCAGATTGGATTTTAACATATTTAAAACACGTCATCAAAATTCTAAAATTAATCTTAAACAGGAAAAATTACTAATAATGTTCCATAAATTCTTTTTTAAATTTTTTCAAAAAGATTCGAATTAGCTAGTTTTTCTCTTCTTTTTTTCGGTTGAATTTTGAATTTTAAAGAGTCGAAATTGAAGATAAACTATGTTTCAAAATTTAATTGTCTTTTTTTTCGTGTTTTCTCCTCTTTTAAACCGTTCAATTAAGTGTAAATATCATTAATTATTAATAATAACATAGAGTTAAAGGTAAATTGAGCAAATTGTATCATACTGGTAGCCCTTCGCATTAATCAGTACCCAAGAAGTCAATCAATCAATCAATGTTTATTTATATAGCCCTAAATCACAAGTGTCTCAAAGGGCTCTTGGTTTCAAAAAGGTTGGTGACCCCCGCCCTAGGGCAACAACGTTAATATATGTTTGATGAAACGTGATTATGTGCATGAGTGTATGTGTGCAGAAAAACATATTTTGCCAACAGACAGATGCTATTTTGAGAAGAAATGACACTCAAAGTGAAAAATTAAAATAGTTTGAGCAAGTATAAAAGCAGTGAAGTTGTCACGTTGTGTAAATGGTAAATAAAAACAGAATACAAGGATTTGCAAATCCTTTTCAACTTATATTCAATTGAATAGACTGCAAAGACAAGACACTGTTACGAGCTTGCTGCGAGGTTTGTTCCCCCGGGATGCAAACGGACCACTCTGGACAGGACGTGCAGGTAGGAACATCATTTATTCCCAAAAACTCGAACCAAGTGCCAAAACAGAAAACAAATGTGCCGATCGCACTGGACGCTAAGGCTAACACTTAGCATAGGCAAGAAGACCAGGAATACTCACGTAACTGTAGCATATAGCAAACAAAGAAGCCAGGCCGACTGACCGGCGAAGGCAGGCTTAAATAATGCCTCTGATTAGTGCTCGGGGAACAGGTGAGCGTCCTGAACACCAATCAGAGGCAGGTGAAAATAATAAGCAACCATGGTAAATAAAACAAACTCAAGGGTGCACAAAACAGGAACTGGGGGAGTCCAAACCCAACGGAAAATACCAAAACATGATTCGGGCCACGGATCATGACAGATACTTAACGTTCAAACTGGCTAATTGGGAACAGGTGGGTGCCATGATTGGGTATAAAAGCAGCTCCCATGAAATGCTCAGTCATTCACAAACAAGGACGGGGCGAGGGTCACCACTTTGTCAACAAATGCGTGAGCAAATTGTTGAACAGTTTAAGAACAACATTTTGCAAGGAATTTAGGGATTTCACCATCTACGCTCCGTAATATCGTCAAAGGGTTTAGAGAATCTGGAGAAATCACTGCACGTAAGCGGCAATGCTCGTGACCTTCGATCCCTGCATCAAAAAGCGACATCAGTGTGTAAAGGATATCACCACATGGGCTCAGGAACACTTCAGAAACCCACTGTCAGTAACGACAGTTGGTCGCTACATCTGTAAGTGCAAGTTAAAACTCTACTATGCAAAGCCAAAGCCATTTATCAACAACACCCGGAAACGCCGCCGGCTTCGCTGGGCCCGAGCTCATCTAAGATGGACTGATGCAAAGTGGAAAAGTGTTCTGTGGTCTGAAGAGCTTCACAAATCGGTCTCCTCAGTTTACTTGGTCTCCAAACGTTTACTGAGTGTTGTTAAAAAGGAAAAGCTGGCACAAGTGGCAAACAAGACTGGGAAAGTTTAGGAATGCTCAGCAAATGCGTGAGCAAATTGTCGAACAGTTTAAGAACAACATTTCTCAACCAGCTTTCGCAAGGAATTTAGGGATTTCACCATCTACGCTCCGTGATATCATCAAAAGGTTCAGAGAATTGGGAGGAATCACTGCACGTATGCAGCAATGCTCGTGACCTTCGATCCCTGCATCAAAAAGCGACATCAGTGTGTAAAGGATATCACCACATGGGCTCAGGAACACTTCAGAAACCCACTGTCAGTAACGACAGTTGGTCGCTACATCTGTAAGAGCAAGTTAAAACTCTACTATGCAAAGCCAAAGCCATTTATCAACAACACCCGGAAACGCCGCCGGCTTCGCTGGGCCCGAGCTCATCTAAGATGGACTGATGCAAAGCGGAAAAGTGTTCTGTGGTCTGAAAAGCTTCACAAATTGGTCCCCTCAGTTTACTTGGTCTCCAAACGTTTACTGAGTGTTGTTAAAAAGGAAAAGCTGGCACAAGTGGCAAACAAGACTGGGAAAGTTTAGGAATGCTCAGCAAATGCGTGAGCAAATTGTCGAACAGTTTAAGAACAACATTTCTCAACCAGCTTTTGCAAGGAATTTAGGGATTTCCCCATCTACGGTCCGTGATATCATCAAAAGGTTCAGAGAATCTGGAGAAATCACTGCACGTAAGCGGCAATGCTCGTGACCTTCGATCCCTGCATCAAAAGGTGACATCAGTGTGTAAAGGATATCACCGCATGGGCTCAGGAACACTTCAGAAAACCACTGTCAGTAACTACTTTTGGTCGCTACATCCGTAAGTGTAAGTTAAAACTCTACTATGCAAAGCCACAGCCATTTATCAACAACACCCGGAAACGCCGCCGGCTTTTCTGGGCCCGAGCTCATCTAAGATGGACTTTTTTGCAATGTGTTGCTGCCATTAAATTCTAAGATAATTATTACTTGCACAAAAAAAAAAATGTTTCTCAGTTCTAACATTAAATATCTTGTCTTTGCAGTCTATTCAATTGAATATAAGGATTTGCAAATCATTGTATTCTCTTTTTATGTATGAATGACACAACGTGACAGGTGGTAATTGATTGGAGACCAAGCAGCCAACCAGAGCGTGCATTTGTCAAGTGTTCATGATTGGTTGACTTTCAGGCACGCACGTAATGCTGTGTAAAAACTTGAGGGGAAAAAAATGAATGCGCAGATAGAGAGAGGAAGAGAGCAGTATTTATAGCACTTTAATATGGATAATGAACATGCAGACACGGTAATTAAGCACAAAATACATTTACATTCACTCAAACTACTCTATTTCTCCCTGGAGTTGCATTTCTTCTGGAAAACAGCATGTATGTGCTTGCAAACTCCATTCCTCTATGATATAACGCCATGAACACCCGCCATTCTGCAAAAAAGGCTATTTCGAATGAATACTATCAAGTGGCGTGCTCTGCAGGACGGAGTGAATGAAAAAGTGTCTGGCATAGAAAACAATGACTACCATGGTGGCCCACTGGAGGGGTCTTGAGGTCCTGTCGGGGTACCACTGTGCCTGATTTTCATTAGCCAGCGGCCGTGTCACACGGTGTTAACGCACCCCGGGCCGCGTGTAACAAACGCACACATCTGCCATGCCGGCTCACTTTTAAAAAGAAAATACTTTTGGGCTCCTACCGCGGTGTTGCCATGGTACCCAAATGTGGCAGCCTTCACATCATGTGCAGGAGTTTAACTACCAAAACTTTCCTGTGCAAAGTCTCTTATTGTGCACGTAACTACTAAATATATGTATATATAACTACTAAATATACATATATATATATATATATATATATATATATATATATATATATATATATATATATATATATATATATATATATATATATATATATATATATATATATATATATAAGCATTACATAAGGCTTTGACGGTGACATCACTAGTTTGAATTTTCACACACCGAAAAAAAACTTTGTAGCACAATAACTTTTTAACACTGTAGAAAAAAATACATAAATAATAGGTAAGAATAAAATAATAAAACCCTTCAGAACAATGGACAAGAAAAGTGAATCGGGGGGGAAAAAAAACAATAACAAATGAAAACAATTACAAATTAAAAGAATAACAAACGTAAATATTGTTTTAAATGCTATGTTTAGTGAGAGTACCAACCAAAAGAGGGAAAAAAAACAAAATAAGAGCGCGAGACCGGAACTAAAGCATAAAACACGGCCTGATGTGACAGGTCGTGTCAAAAAGAGCCGTTAAAAAAATACTCGGTTCGTTCGCGAACGTCCCATGTCTACTAGGCTCTCTACAGAACAACACTATATTGCCCTTCATTGTTTGGCATTGTGGTGCGTTCAGTGACACTCCGGAAACGCCGACTCTAAGGCTCTGGTTGACTTTGACTGGGCTGTTGCTGTGTGCCATAAACCAGGGACTACTAAGTGTGGCAACATATTAAAGGGGAACTGCACTTTTTTGGAATTTTGACTATCATTCACAGTCTTTATGTAAGACAGGAACACATGTTTTTCTTTTTTTATGCATTCTAAATCATAAATAAACACTAGCAATAGTCAGCTAATTTGAGTACCTCTATTTCGCCTAAAAAGCACTCTAAAAAACATCCAAAATCCTCCATAATTGTTTTATATACACTGTTAGTATATATGTAATGTAGTAACATTCCTAATTACATGTAATATTTACGTGTTTTTCACATTTTGAAACATTAATTTCCCAGACGCATCACAACGTTTGCTTGTCCCAACAACAACAACAACACTACTAATCATGGCAGACTTCATGAGAGACAACAAAGACTACTTTGGGACAAATGATCCAGAAACGTATATTTTTGAGCCTGAGCATAATGAGGATGATCTACAAGTTTTAGAAGATGTGTGCTAAACAGATGCAGCTTTAGTGAAACACTAAGCATCATGTAGTAGTATTTCTAAGTGCTAAACAAGATATACAAACTATCAACATAATAAAACAATCACTTACTGTGCAATGTCTGCTCTCACTGGGATAAACACTGATGGGATGTTTAGATAAGGAATTAATCATAATCCAGTATTACATCCAGAAACTTTTATTTTTGAGCCTGAACATAAGGATTATCTACAAGTTTTAGCAGCTGTGTGCTAAACAGATGCAGCTTTTGTGAAACACTAAGCATTATGTAGCAATATTGCTAAGAGCTAAACAAGATATACAAATTATGAACATAATAAAACAATCACTTACTGTACAAAGTCTGCTCTCACTGGGGTAAAGACTGTCAGATGAAAGACAAAAGCAAGCATACACATACATACATACATACATTCAACCACGCACAACCCAGCAGTAATCTACCCCGAAAAGCCTCTACCACCTCTCTAAAAGTAGTTCCTTGGTGTTAGCCCTTATAATAACAATATTGCTAAAACCAAATATTCAGCACACGGGGTGTAAATTAAATATTTTTGACGGTTTTTGGGTGTTTTTCTCGGGGCTTTATGGGCGGAATAGAGTACTCGCATCAGCTGCATTGTTAGCCACCTCCTACTTGCCATATTTTACGATTTAGAATGCATAAAAAAAAGAAAACCATATGTTTTCTTGTCTTACTGTACATAAGGATTGTGAATAATAGGAAAATTCTAAAAAAAAAAGTGCAGTTCCCCTTGAAGTCGGTGCTAAAGTTGTGAGTAGCGAGGTGGCGACTAAAGTGTGTCATTGATGTGTTTGACTGATTCAAAGACGTCGTCCCAAACTCAGATTTCTTTCTTTCTTCCTTCCTCTGGCACAACTCTTCCTTCACCTGTCCGTCTTGGGTGTTTGTTTCTTGTGTCATGTTTGTGTGGGGCCGTTTGGGGCGGGTGGGCTGCTGTGTCCATGTTGTGGGGGCGGGTCAGGTTATGCATCCAGGAGGGCAATGCTCCAGCAGTTACACGGCGTCGCAATGTACTCTCACGACGAGCACCACACCACCTGCTGGAGCGAGCGAGGTAAGGGGGCTTCGGCCACTCCACTCTACTGTCCTGCTCCTTGGTCACAACGTCAGTCCTTCTTTCCGTATGTCAGTCCGTCAGTCCCGTCTACAAGAAGTCCTTCCTTTCCTGGGGGGGTTGGGGGGGGGGGGGCATGTGCTGAGGTCAGGGGGGTCCGGGTCCGGTCTTGCCTCGTCCCTTCTCATTTTAAAGACTGAGTGAAGAATGCACTACTGTGGTGTTTCTTGAAAAGTCCCAAAGGGAAATAGATGATGGAGTATTATCTGCTCACAGATGCCACCTTTTGGTTGTTTGAGCACACTGCAGCTAGTCTTGGATGAAATCACCAACCCCCACTCCTTAATGCTGCAGGATTCTCACAGGAATGTATCAGGGTTAATCTGTCTTCATTAAAAAAGCTTCTTTTTTTTTAACACAAAATTTTTACACTCAATATTTATACACAAAACATTTTTATGCCTTAATTTTTTACGCTCAATTCATATTAACTGATTTTTTTTTCACTGATTTTTAACACTGAATGTAATTGTTTTACACTGAGGGTTTTTTTACTCTAAATTTGTTGCGTTACAATTTTTTATTTTTTTACATCAAATATTACTGACAATTTAAATGAATAAAAAAAAGTCAGCAAAATGTGTGTTAGTTTGTCAAAATACAGTGTTTTAAAATTAAGTGGAAAAAGAAATCATTTTATATTCAGTAAAAAAATAAAATTAATAAAGATGTTCTGCTCTGAATTTTTTTACACTGATTTTTTTTAAATTATACTGAATTTTTATACACTCATTTTTTAAACGAAATTTGTATACATTGAATTTTGTTACACTGATTTTTTTCTACACTCAATGTTCTTACATTCAATTTTGATGACTTTTTTTACACTGAAATTAGTTTTTTACACTCAATTTTATTACACACAATTTTCCTACATTCATTTTTTTACAATATTATACCTAATTTTTTTACGCTCAATTTATATTAGCTGAAATGTTTTTTCACACTGAATTTAATTGTTTTACACTGAGGGTTTTTTTTTACACTAAATTTGTTGCGTTACAATTGTGTGAATTATTATCATTTTAATTTGTCTACACCAAATAATACTGACAATTTAATTTAATTAAAAGAAGTCAGCAAAATGTGTGTTAGTTTGTCAAAATACAGCGTTTTAAAATTAAGTGTGTAAAAATTAAGTAGAAAAAATAATTTTATATTCAGTAAAAAAAATCTCATTAATAAAGATTTTCTGCTCTGAATTTTTTACATTGAATTTTTTTTTTAAATTACACTCATTTTTTATATGAAATGTGTATACATTGAATTTTGTCACACTGAATTTTTTTACACACATTTTTTATACTCAATGTTCTTACATTCAATTTTTTACACTCAATATTTATACACTGATTTTTTTACACAATTTTTTTACACTGAAATTTGTTTTTTTACACTCAGTTTTATTAGACACAATTTTCTTACATTCAATTTTTTACACTATTTTTTATACCTTATTTTGTTTACGCTCAATTTATATTAACTGAAATGTTTTTTCACAAATTTTTAACACTGAATTTAATTGTTTTACACTGAGGGGGGTTTTTTTACACTAAATTTGTTGCGTTACAATTTTGTGAATTATTATTTTTCTTTTTTTTTTTACATCAAATACTTACAATTTCATTGAATAAAAAAAGTCAGCAAAATGTGTGTTAGTTTTGTCAAAATACAGCGTTTTAAAATTAATTGTGTAAAAATTAAGTGGAAAAAAATCATTTTATATTCAGTAAAAAAAAATCTAAGTAATAAAGGTTTTCTGCTCTTAATTTTTTACACTGAATTTTTTCTTAAATTACTCTAATTTTTTTATACACTGATTTTTTGTACACTCATTTTTTAAACTAAATTTGTACACATTGGATTTTGTCACACTGATTTTTTTTACACACATTTTTTACACTCAATGTTCTTACATTAAATTTTTTACACTCAATATTTACACATTGATTTTTTTACAAAATTTTTTTTACTGAAATTTGTTTTTTACACTTTTTTTTTACACTGAAATGTGTTTTTTGCACTAAATTTTTATACACACAATTTTTTTACATTCAAATTTTTTTAGACCTTAATTTTTTATGCTCAATTTATATAAACTGATATATTTTTTTTTTAAACTGATTTTTAACACTGAATGTCATTGTTTTACACTGAGTTTTTTACACTGAATTGTTACACACTGTATTTCTTTTTACACTCAATTTTGACACGGTGAAGTTTTTTATACACTGAATTTTTAAACACTCAATTTTCTTACATTCAGTTTTTTTTACACTGATTTTTTTTACACTCATTTTTTATTCAATATAATTTGTCAGCATAATTTGATATCAGAAAAATGTGTTCCTCAAAATTTAAACACAACATTTCAGTTGCATAAATTCAGTGTCCAAAATTTTTTATTAATTTTCCACAAAATTCTAAAACATTTTTACCTCATTCCTGTGAGAATCCTGCGTGTGAAGCATTAAGGAGTGGGACTACTCAGGACTAGCTGCACTGTAACTTCTGAGAGCAGATAAAACCGCATCATCTCTTTCTCTTTTGGACTTAACAGGTCGGTAGTGCGTTCTTCACTCACGCTTGGAGTGAGGCGAGCAGGAACCCAGACCCACTGGACGTGTTTTGCACAAAACTGTACTCCACGCCCCCTTCCACAGTCTTTTTTAGCCCTGGGAACATTCTCTCATCTTACCCAGAATAGCTGCTAAGAAAATGGCCCATTTTCCAAAGTCCTTGGATCTTGATGTGTGTCCACTAGGCTCTGCACCATCTGTAGTGGTTACGTAAAGTCTGCACTCACTGAGGCTGGGAAGCAGTTCTGCCTGACTCTAAATAATTCACCACAAATACTTTTGTGATGGATGCATCACCGAGATTCTCTGTTGTGTGTTCACTTGTTCACTTGTCTCTATTATTGCAGTCTTTGGTTGCAACCTGGAATTCTTGTGCACCCACTCTGTTAAACACAGGAACCGTGTGTGTGTGTGTGTGTGTGTGTGTGTGTGTGTGTGTGTGTGTGTGTGTGTGTGTGTGTGTGTGTGTGTGTGTGTGTGTTCTTGTATTTCTGCCCTTCTTGAGACATCAACAAGGAAAAGTACCGTCCATATGAGGACCGGTGAACAAGAGAGCCAAATACTAGATTCTGTGAACATTGCTCCAAAGTCAGGATTTTTTTTGTTGATTTAATGTGCGTACAAAAGTAAACATTGACAGGTGCAAAGGCAGCAATATGTGATAAAACAAGACAGCAGCTAAAGGACTTCCGGAAAAAAAATGTACACTATTTTTTTATACTTAATTTTTTTACTGACATTTTTTAAAACATATTTTTAACACTGCATTTAATTGTTTTACACTGAATTTTTTGCATTTTAATTTTGTGAATGGATTTTTTTTTACATCAAATAACACTGACAATGTCATTGAGTAAAAAAAAGTCAGCAAAAAAGTGTGTTAGTTTGTCAAAATACAGTGTTTTAAAATTAAGTGTGTAAAAATTAAGTGGAAATTTTTGTTTTATATTCAGTAAAAAGTAATTAAGTCATTTGAAATTAATTTAAAATGAATAAATAAATATGTATATAGAGACATACTGTAATAACTTGAAGTAAATAATGAAGATTAAAAACCAATTGCAAACAAAAAAAAAATTAAAATATACCTAAAAGCTTACCTTTTTTATATTTGCGTAGTATGTATATATTATTAATGTTGTATATAAAAATCTTTATATATCTAGAAAGGGTGGTCCTAAACAGGTAGGAGGTCTCAATAAGGTAAGAAATACAAGAATTATCATGTGTGTGTGTGTGCTCTTGTATTTCTACCCTTCTTGAGACATCAACAAGGAAAAGTAGCTTCCATATGAGGAGGTGTGAACAGGTGAGGACATAAATCATGGTCCCAATAACATTGCATCTAATAGAGACTGTCTCATTTGCACCCCCTGGTGGTGAAATCTATCAAAATGAGGGTGGTCCCAAGAAGGAAGGATTTTTCAAATCGACTGTGTGTCGCTTTTAAAAGTGCTCCCCCATCTGGTCAACGTATGAAATAACAAGTGTGTGTAAAAATTTGAAGTGCTCCCCCTCTGGTCAACATATGTAATAAAAAGTGTGTGTAAGAAATTGAAATGTGACCCCTTTGGCAAAAAATTATTAAAATAAATACAATAAATATGTATTATTTATATACATATTTATTGTATTTATTTTAATACAATACAATAAATTATTGTATGAATAATACAATAAATATGTATTATTTACATACATATTTATTGTATTTATTTTAATAATTTTTTGCCAAAGGGGGGCACATTTAAATTTCTTACACACACT